>NC_090925.1:535454450-535757480 GCF_040938575.1 Ambystoma mexicanum | reverse complement strand
AAGTGTGATTTGTTGGGATTCTTGAAGACTGTGTGCTCTCCTTCCATTTCTTGTATTGCATAGGGGGGGGAGTGAATTGTCAAAAGAAAAAGTGATCATATTACCTTTTGCTAAAATCATAACAAGTTATTTCTGTACTGCATTTTATTCCATCTTGCATTTCCTTGAAACCATCAAGCATTTTCAGCTACTCATCCTCTATACTACCCCTAAGTAACCAAATCAGTGTACCCCTGTAACATTATCCATTGTTGATCACGGTCATATTCTGAAGTGTGATATCAATTATCAATTTATTTATAAAGTGTGATAGATATATATTGTTGAATTGTCCAAATAAACCAAACCTACTTCTTGGCTCAGTGGGGTCAGGGGGATTCTAAGAGAGGGGTGTTATACAAGGGTTCATCATCCAGATTATAACTTGCCATAAAAAATATATGAATAAGGGCTTCCCTTGGGCATCCCCGACAAGGCACTGACTTAGTGGGATTGCTTGATTGGAGCCACTTACAGGAGGAGCCACCCATGTGAGTCTAATAAAGATCGCCTCATCATCACCACCCACAACAACAAGGAAGCGATCTTACAAGCCAAAAAGGAGACTTACAACCAACGGATCACCCAAGCGGAATCCAACACCAAGGAGTTATTTAAAATCCTCAAAGAATTGGAATCCCCCGCTCCAGCACCTGATACCTGCATTAAAGACAGTAAATGGTGCAATAACATCCAAAATGCCCTTCTCAACAAAATCACCACATTGCAATCGAAAATGAACACCAAACAAACCACCTTACTCACCAACCCTCCCACTAAATCGTCCATTACTCCGACGGCATCCTTTTCTCACACTCCTTTTAGCTTCACCCCACTCTCTATCCTCGAGGTCGAAAACATCATTCGTAACCTTAAACCATCTAATTGCCAAGGCGACTCTTGCCCAGTACCTATCATTAAGGAAGAGGCACATGACCTCGCTCCATTTATAACCACCTTCATTAACTCTTCATTCCTAACTGGAACGGTACCCAACAACTTAAAGTATGCCTGGGTTATCCCTCTCCTAAAAAACCCGACCTTAGACCCTGAATCACCAGCAAATTACAGACCTATCACTACTGTACCGTTCTTACTCAAAGTACTTGACAGAGCAGCATACCTGCAGATTCAGAACTACTTGGAAACTTATAACCTCCTCGGCTCAAGACAATCTGACTTCAGACCCAAGCACGGGAATGAAACAGCTCTTCTTGACCTTAAAACTCAAATCGATGACCTTAAAGACAACGGCAAATTGGCCCTCTTACTACTATTGGACTTATCCGCTGCCTTCGATTTGGTCAATCACCAAATATTATGTCGGCACCTGAAGTCTGCTGCCCACTTCTCTGACAATGCTTCCAACTGGATCAGTTCATTCCTCGACAACAGGCACATGAGAGTTTTTTCACCAACCTCATCGGCCGATCCTACACCAGTCCCTTGTGGAGTCCCGCATGGGTCCTGTGTCTCCCCAACTCTCTACAATGTTTTCATCAAACCTCTATTTGATGTGCTTGATTATCTGGGCGTCATCTACACGAATTACGCTGATGACACCCAGATACTCATACCCATCACTGGTGACTACATTGCTGACTCTAAAGCCCTTAATGACATCTACCTGTCATCCAAGCCTGGATGGCCCAGCAAGAACTGTGTCTCAACGATGACAAGACTGAGCTTCTCATTTTAGCGACGCAACAGAGACTTAACAAACTGAGTCCCCTGTTCGGTTCCTTCAATATTGACGGCAATCTAATTAAAGTATCCAAAGACACCAAAACCTTGGGTATTTACCTTGACTCCTCCCTGACCCTCACTAGACAAACTAATGCAGTGGCTGCTGCATCTGCTTACACCTAACAAATTGATCTCAGCCTGTCGCCCATTCCTTACCACGCAGAACTGCATCACCTTGGCCAGGACCTTGATTAGGGATAAATTGGATTACTGTAGTGCACTGTACCAAGGCACTAACCAAGGTAATCTCAACAAACTTCAGACTACCCAAAATAATGCCATTAGAGCGGCCCTCAATATCCCCCGATCAGCCCACATCTCAGATACCAGGAAGAACCTCAATTGGCTTTCTGTCGCCTAAAGGATCTCCCTGAAAGCACTGGCCCTCACATACAAATGTGTAAACCATCAGGCCCCTACATATCTAGCCTCGTGATTCACTCAGTACATACCATTGCGAGTACTTAGATCTGCACAATCACAAGGTCTTGCGATCCCTAGATTCAAACTCCAAACTGCTGAGGGCACCAGCTTCCCTGTCCTGGCAGCCAAGCTTTGGAACACCTTAGCACTCTCTATCAGAACTCTACCTTCATTCAACTTATTCAAACACAAAGCCAAGCTCTGGTTAGCTACATCTCACCAATAACAGCTCTTCTGTACTTGACGGGCCACCTCTGAGACCCTGCTTTGTTATACTCTTTCATTACTGCTTTTGCTTGTCACCTTGACCTGTAACGTCAATTGTATACTTTTTGACAATGCTGTTGACCACTGTGATTATATGTCATACATGTAATGTTCGACTAAGATATGCGCCTGGTTGCCCCTGGGCCTGGTCTGCGCTATACAAATAAAACAAATACAAATACAAATATAGAAACCAGAAGGGCAAACACACGAGATTACCCTCTATCTTTAATATGGTCCTTCAAATGGACCTCTGCAATATACAGATGGAGAGTACCATCATTCAGTATGTAGGCAACATTTTGATTTCCAGCAAATCTGAAGAGCATTGTCATAATTACTCAATGCACTTTCTGATAGTATTAGCAATGAAAGGTTACAAGGTAGACAAGGCAAAACTATGATATTGCCTGAAGGAAGTGTATATTGGATAGGTTATATCGCAGTAAGTCAGAATGGTAACTCAACAAAGGGCGGAGGGGATCTTCAGATTGCTGATGGCAAAGACAGTGAGAGAAATGCAGCAATTGGGGGCCTCTGAAATTACTGCAGAGCTGATTGGACGGCAGCACATATACGAGACCCCTATTAAGCAGGTTTCATGAGGCACATAGAGGGGATGGTAACCTATTGTGGACACTCAAAATGACCAAGCATTTGAGGAGCTGAAGAAAGCAATATGCACACCTTCAGTGTTAGGGATTCCCAATTGCCATGACAAATTCTATCCGTTCTCACACTCCAATGGAGTAGTGATGACTGTGTTGCTCATGCAAAAGACTACCTTAGGACACAAACTAATGGCTTACTATAGTGGACGTTTGGACCAAGGGATGAGAGGCCATTATCCCGGAGAACATGCTTTGGCCGCTGCTAATTCGCAGTAGAGAAGGCAGCGAGTATCACAATGGGGTGCAGCACCACACTTTATGTGGAGCATGCCCTCTTTGCGATCCTCAAAAAACCCAAAAGCACGTTGACCACCCAGAGAGCATCTGGACACGCAGTAATCATCTCGAATACAGTGATAAAGGTTGTAAAATGCAGAATTGTAAACCCAGTGCCATTTTTAGCCGAACCAGTGGAATAGGGATACTATGTGCTCGACTGTGCAACGTACATGGAACAATATGATGACATTCCTCAAGTCGGCAAGAATGGGGAGATGGGGGAGATATTGACAGGTCTTTGACGATAGATCAGGCGACGTGAGAAAGGAATACTGGGACAGCAGTGGTGAAAATGAAATTAGATGGAATAGCCAAAGCAGTAGCAAGCACGAGTTTACCTTCACATTTTTCAGCACAAGCAGCAGAATTAGTGGCTCTCATAATGGCATTAGAAGTGCGCAAGGCCAAGGAAGTTACAGTGTATTCTGATTTGGCCTATGTGATGTCTTCAGTACATTAAGGACTGTCGCGATGGCAGAGGAGGGGCTTCTGATGTGCTGATGGCACACCAGTGCAGCATGTGCCCCTAGTGGACAGACTCATAGATGTGCTACAACTCTCATCAGCCATCACAGTCGTTGAGTGCCAAGCACACACGAAGGGGGAGGACCTAGTCTCCCATGGCAACAAAGCCGCAGAAGCGAAGAACGCAGCATATTTTTCTGAAATAAATTAGTTCAATACTTCATCAAAGACACGTATACGCATGCAAAACATGATCTTGAAGGAAGGGTATAGTTTATTACCTGACACAAAGACAATGGAGTTTCAAGGAAAAGCACTGGTAGAAGAAAAGGAACTATGGGTGAAGAGGGGTTGTTCAATATCCCCTACAAATGCATTATGGTGACAGGAGAGCATAGGCAATCTAGGGATCCCAGTAGCATTGCTGCAGATTGCGCTCTCGCAATTGCATCATCCCACTCTTCTAGGTAGAGACGTACTTGGCACACACATTGGGAATGAGTGATTCTGTACAAATATGGCAGAGCATATTGTCGCATTTATGGAAAACTGTACTGTCTGTAAGAAGCTCAATGCATAGCATACCCTACGTTTAGTGCAAGGAGCAATACCCTGCCCAAATGGGCCTTTCCAACATCTCAATGTAGACAATGTTGACGTGATACAGGCTGCTGCTACATGATAGTGGCATTATGTCTATTTTCCCAGTGGATCTAAACTGGTCCCTTTTCACACCCTGATGCTCTCAGACCTGCAAAATTCCTCATTGAAGAGGTATTCCCACCATGGAGGGTGTGCGAGGTCTGGCGGTCTGACAATGGACCTCACTTTGTTAATGAGACCTTTGAGCATATAACGGCTCTACTGGGGATCAAGCACAAGTTCTCCTAGCTTATCACCCACAAGCAAATGACATATGCAAGCACCTCAATGGGGCTTGCTGAAAGAGAAAATAGTCAAAATTAAACCCACCTTGAAAAAGGAATGGCTTCAATGCCTGCCCCTAGCTTTTTTCGCATTGAGCAATCAGCCTGGATCCGACCACCATTTAATCCCTCATGAGGTGGTGACAGGGCGAAGCAGGGGACTCTCATTTGCTTCGCCCACTACAACAGTGAGAGATACCCATACTTCTGCTGTTGTCTTAGCAGATGAAATACATGATCACATTGCTTCGATGATGGCTAGTGCCTCTTTTATCTCTCAACAGCTTCATTCCTGGTGGGGGAGGTTGAAGAAGAGCGAGGAAGACAATACACCAGAAACGAACCAAGGACTTTTGAAACCACCACTAGTTTATCCATGAGATTCTGTTCTTTTGCGAAGGTTTGTGAGGCATTGATTCAAGCCAAGGTTCAATGGACCCTATCTTGTTGAGCAGGCCACTGATCGTGCTGTCAAGCTGAGTGGTAAAAAGGCCTGGAATTATATTAGAGACGTCAAGCCCAGCCAAGGTAAAACCTTATCCTGCCCTAATGAAGACGATTTGATGCAAGAAGAAGAACAAGACAAAGAAGAAGCACCACCACAATGACTGACTAGGCCTATGGCTAAGAGTTAGGGAAGGCCAAAATGTACAATTAGATTAGGTATACTATATTTTCTTCACACTTGGTATTCATTGTGAAAGTAAAGGACTGCATTAAATACATGATGCTTTATCTGCACATAACCTTTGAGGAGTACTTTAATAGATATGTAATTGAATCTGAGACTGAACGGATGATCCCTAGATTGTTCTTCCTTGCTTTTCTGCACTGCTTGGCACAAATCTATCCACGTCTGACCCACAGAGACCTCTCTATTATAATGTTGCTTAGTAATGCTAGGATCCATTTAGTGTGGGATCAGTTGTTCTATGCAGCGCTTTCCCAATACTTTAGACATAGAGCTTAATCGGGTACACTAATCATGCCTTTTTTATGCTTTTTGGCTGATTCTTGCGAATCTTCGGAACAACACAAGAGGACATTCAGCATTACAAAATGGGAACTGTAATTTGGACTGATGCATTGATGTTTTCTGCCTTTTGTTGTCTCTACAGCTTTAACCTCCTTCTACTATGAAGGATTTTATTTTCGCATGCCCATGCTTTGACCCCTGCTAACACAACCCTCATCTGTTCCTTTAAGGAAGCCATATCTGGGCAGATGACAACTGCTGCCAAAGAGGCAAAACAACTAAAATGCAGTGCAGACGTAGACTTTTACAAGGTACATTTGTTTCTAACTGATTTGGCCCATATCTCTAATAACATGTGGTACAAGCACATGACCAATATGTGTAAATAAACTATGAAGGAGTGCTGTTATGTATACTCTCTCATCCCTTATGCCATGAATACATCCAGAACATTCTGAGCAACTGAAATTCCACTGCCAGAGCATAATGCCTTATGCATTTGCCACTCTGCACCACCAGAGGCTGATTTCAAGGGAGATGGGCTACATTAAGATGGATGTCATGGAAGATGTTCCCAAATGAAGATAGTCATATCAAGACTCAAGACATGTTAGATGATTACTGGAGCATGGACAAGACAATAGAGTACATCTCTGATGGTCCACACAAAGGAGAAGCAAAGACAGTGAGACAAAAGGATTTACAATGCCCCAAGACAGGACAAAAGGAGATAGGAGGAATGCCAGGATTCTGGAAAAGACCACCGCTAGTGTATGTATGTAGTATGTGGACAAATCTACACAGCAGAGGGGTGGAAGGAGGGAATGGTTGGGCGCAAATCACACGCCCTCCTAACAGTTCCAGGAGAAATAGTGCAAAAAGAAAACAACAACTGCCTCAAGGAATGGGAAGCAAGTGCAAAGTTGCTCACATGGTTGGAAAATGAATTGATCCTATGCCAATTCTACCACTCGAGAGTGCTTCATTGTGTTTCTGGAACAATGGCTCAGTGAAGGTTGGAGAGAATAAAGAATGCAAGCAAATATTGAAGATGCCAGGTATGAAGGTTGGTACTGCAGTACTAATGGACCACTCCTGGGCCTACAGATCAAAGGTATACATGCAATTGCCACCCAACTGTGGAGGGATATGTTCTCTTGTTCAGCTAAACACACCAGCACTAGTAGTACCTCAGAAAGCAATACAAGTAGAGGGATTCCCTAAAATGGATGCTCATTCAAGAAATAAGAGATCTGTAGAGCTGACAAGAGTGAAGAGAGGGAACTATGTGTCATCAAAGATGGAAGATGCAGTGGATGCAATACCATCAGAACATAGGCTGATCAGCAGGACTGCAATGTTCTTCGCGTCCATAGTTCCGGCAATTCAAGTGAATGCGAATGCCAAATGGCTCCATGTCACGCAATGGGAGCTGATGCAGATGATACATTCAACAGTTAAAGGGTTCAATGCTATCAAAGAAGAATGGAGCGCTGTCAAGTTAATGGACCTAGAGAACCAATATATTCTGGATCTCCTCACTGCAATGGAAGGAGGCATTTGCGCCAAGATTGGGCATTCTTGCTGCACATTCACACCTGCCCACGATGAAGAGAATGGGACCCTGACAGAGGCTATCATCCAACTATCAGAACTGCATGCTAAAATGGAGGCATAGAGGAATGCCATAGGAAAGGATGACAACTGGTTGTCAGACATCTTCTCTTGGATACAATCATGGATGGCCAACAGACAGAAAGAACTGGTAGCAGCATTGATACTAGTGTTAATCATCTTCTGTGTCATCACAGTAGCAATTTCACAATGCAGACGACTACTAAAAAGACTATAGAGATGAAAGTATTATTAGACCTAGAGACCGAGGAAGGTGAGGAAACAAAGACACGTAATGCACTGAAATCACAGCTGATGCAGTACCCTTTGTTCCTGGCAGGAACAGTGCTTGAGTTTCAATTTAACACACGTGACTATTGGGGAAAATGGTTATGTGCAACCCTAAAGGAGATTGCTGTTATTTGACCTGGGGTTTGGACGACCATGCAAAGTATCATGGACACCTCGGAGGAATAAGAAATGTTTGGCTCCCAAAACTGTAGTTGAATAGAGAGAGCCATCTGGATAGTTTGGCTGACTTATTGACCAGTGGGGGGATTGAATACGAAGGTCCAAGTGTGGCCCTCATGACCCCGACTCTCAGCCCGAAGCCATAGAAATGATAGATGGGCATCACTCTTGTGTCCTTCATCACCATTGTCGATGTATCTCAGAAGTACTTGCTCAGGCAGCCATTCAAACGATACCCAATGGACGATATGGAGGAGATAGAGTTGGCATCAATCGAGCAAGTTCACTGAAAACAGCCATAAAAACTAATGATGTCATCACTGACATCACGATGTAGGTGCGCGTAGACATGCAGCACATAGGCATCCATGCACATAGCTACACGAACATACAATAGTTTATCGTAGATAGCCACAAATGAAATCCTTATGACAAGCACAGATAGATGAATTATAAACATATATATGTATATTCAGTGAAAAAAAAAAACTTTCTTAAAGGGACATTATGGTTAAGTTGCACTACTAAAAACCTATGAAATTCACTGAAAAAAAGTTGTTAAAGGGACGTTATGGTTCCAAGTAAAACCGGAAAACCCCTGAAATTCGCCAGTTATGGTAAGCTAAGCAACCATAAATAGTGCCACCACTGTGCACTGCTAAAACTAGCACCCAGGACATAAAAGATTATATCACAAATGTCATTGATGACATCACTGATGACATCACATGTCTGGCTCCCTCTTTTTTCCTTTACTGACATATCTAGGCCACATGTTTTTTTTCAGTAACTGTCAGGAACTAAACATTCAAAAGGTACTATATTTGTAGACTTATCCTTCAAATATGTTCTTCCACTAATTCCCTTAGGGTCCAGTGACATCATATGAAACAGATACATAAGGGAAGACACAGGCTTCAAAGACAGCAATCCTTTCTGTGCATGAAGATAATCAGTAAGTTTATCAACACGTTCTGATAGTTCTGCTGTTTTTTTATTACTGTACTTTCCCTGTATATGCTCATATTTGTATACATTGTACTCACACTACTTTCCTTAGGGTCCAGTCACATCATGTGATACATATACAAAGGGGAAGTAGCAGCATTGAAGCAGAACAATCATTTTTGTGCATGAAGATAATCAGTTTTGTTATAAACACTGTCTGGTAGTACTGCTGCTTTTTTGCTTACTTCACTTTCCCTGTATATGCTCATATTTGTATGTGTTCTTGTCTCTTTGTGTTTTGTCTGTAATAATGCAATTATGTAGTAAGTGGGTTTTATTAGCTACTTATTACATGTTTCACAGTACGCAAAACTCTAATAAGAAATCATTTATCATTTCGCTATTCAACATCGAAAGATTATTAATATTGCACCTCCATCATGTATGCTGAACACAATGTTTCTACATGAGTAGCTTACTATACTGGAAAGAACGTCATAGTGCTTAAGGCACTACACACCTCATGATATTTATTTCAATGATCCTTGACACTTTTTTGTCAACATTACAATAAGAATCCCTTGTATAGACTTTTCATGACAAGTAAATGCACATATGATGTCATCAGTGATGTCATAAATGACATTTGTGATGTCATCTTTGATGTCCTAGGTGTCAGTCATAGCAGTGAACGGTGGTGGCGCGAGTTATGGTTGCTTAGTTTACCATAAGTGGCGAATTTCAGGGGTTTTTCAGTTTTACTTGGAACCATAACATCCCTTTAACAAAGTTTTTTTCACTGAATTTCATAGGTTTTTAGTAGCACAACTTAACCATAAGGTCCGTGTAACAATGTTTCTTCACTGAAAATAGATATAGAGATAATGTAAATTTGATAAATGTTTACTAGGATGCCCTTAGTTTATATACATATAACATACAACATACTGAACCCACTACCTGGGCTAGTGGGTCTGATGTCCGGGGACCAGGTGCCTGTTCGCGGATGGACTCGGACAACATCAACACTATCCAAAACTCAGGGGTATCTTACATTGTTATATCATCAACAAAAAAAACACTAAACATGTTAAAAAAGCTGCATATAAATAAATGACATTCAATAATAAATGAGAACTGAAACTGTGTATATAAGACAGTAACAGTCCAATTACATAGAATATGCAACATAGTGGAATGTACCAAAACACAATTAATATGCTTCCAACAGAATTATCTCACAGAAATTCCACAGCACAAATCAACAGGACACCTACGCAGCAGTAACAGCAAAACGTACTAAGAAACTAGTGAGTACACTACATTTATTGTATATATTTATAAACTTTCTGTATTAGGTAGACTAAAATTAATATTTTTTTTTACACAGAAATGTCTAGTACTTCGGCATGGCTGGAAGAACATTTTCCTCGGGATGAAATTGACAGTGATACTAATGGTAGACACTACACTTCTCTATATAAGCCAATAACCATTACTTTATGTGTACTTAACACATTTTTTTTAACAGACCGTACAGACATTAAAAATAATATACCAAGAGAGACGTTAGAAAATCCTCGGCAGCGAATGGAGCTAAACATGGATCTGTTAATGAAAAATGAAATTCTTTTAAAATACTTTGTGGAGGACCATATAAAAGAAAACATTAAATATCACTGTCCCACATGTACGTGTTTCCCCTCTCCATGTCCCAGCCAACTATCCCCAAAACCTCCCCAGCAAGAAAACCGTTACAATGAGACTTCAGTCCCTTCCTCCCCTACCATCCATGATGTCCAAACCCCTAATTCCCCTGTATTTGTTTCAGTTTCTGGTTCCCCCTCTCGGTCGTAATTAGTATACATTTGTACAATAATAAAATATTAAGTGTGCTGTTAGTACATTCCTCTATGTCTTATTTCTTTTTTAAAAAGGCGGTTAGGGTGTCTCCAGACAGCGCGGCTGTCCGGGATCTCCTCAATTAACCAAAATGGGGGCGTCCTATGGACACTATACCTGTTCGCACTGTCCTCAATCAAGATGGAAGTGTCCTTAGGACACACAAGATGTCCACCTGTCCCTAATGAACCAAAATGGGGCTATCCGCAGAACATTAAAGATGTCCGTATGATCGTAGCTTTGCAAAATAAAGTGTCCCAAGAACATTCCCCCTGTTCGCATTGTCCGTAACCAGAATTAATATGTCCGTAGAACACATAGCCCGTCCCCCTGTCCGCAAAGTTGTGATGCACATTTATTTTGGTCGAGGACCTGAAAGTGGTCCGTAGAACACCATCGCACATGCATAGCACACCCTTGCCCCTACGAACATCGTGCCTGTCTGCAACTGTCCTCTGCACGTGTGTCGCGCTTTTAATTACTTCAGGGACTGGAACACTGTCCGTAGAACACCCACACGCATGCGTAGACCTGACCCGCGCATTTGGTGTCCTACGGACTGCTGTCCCATTCGCCAATGTGTCCTCAATGTCATCATGTGACCGCACCCGCACTAAGCATAACAAACACTGTCCAGGCCCCCAGACACCTAAAAAGTGTCTTTTTCAGCAATCCAAGGTATTTTCCTGGGAAAGTTCACCCTTGCACATCTCCCACACTATGTCCCTGGTGATCTGCATGCTTTTGGGATTTCTTTTAGCCCTTTCTTGGGGTTCGTAGTGTCCTGGGACAGTGTGGGTGTCCGCGAAGCGTGCCCCAGTAACCCTATAAAAGGCCACACCCCGGAGCTGCTCCTTATTCTTTTTTTGGGCTTCCAGGACAGAAACTGGTGCTTGTTGCATTGGATTGCTCTTGCTCTTTGAAACAGCTGTCCTGATGGCATCCATGGCTGCTGCTGGTGCTACTGCTGTCTCAGCAGCACCCCCATCCCCTCCACCACCAGCCCCTCCCCGAGGGTCTACAGAGGAGAACAGGCGTGAGGATACAGAGGAGAGTGATGAAGAGGATGAAGAGGATGAGGTAGTGGAAGTCCCTACTACTAGTTCTCCGTGTGAATCTTGGTTGTGGAGGTTATTTACTGTTGAAGGAGTACCAAAAGCTTGTGCACACAAGATGACCTGCAATCACTGCAAGATGGTGCTGAGTCGTGGGAAACCAGGTTTGTACAGCTATGGTACTACCTCAATGAAGCAACACCTAAAATCGTTCCCCGGTGGGGCTATTCGTAAGGTTGTACCTGTCATGATGCCTACCCCCGGGTACCCGTCCCACGTCCAGCAACCCCAGAAGCAGGCATCAAGTTATCCTAAGCAAGCCCAAAACCCCTGCTAGGGGCAATTTGGGTCCAGTCCTGGCGCCTATGGCACCCGGCTCATATGGAGAGTCAGTCCTGGTGCCTGTGGCGCCAGGCTCATAGATTAAAACTTACCTGATGCAGACCATGCTGCAAACTTACCTGATGTAGACCATGCTACAAGAGCTCCAAGCCAAAAGAGGCTTGGAAGGGACTACTTTACTTAGGGACTATTTTTTACTCGGGCGGGGCTGGGGAGGAATACTTACCTGGGACTACTTTGGGGGCTATTTAAACCACGCCCGAAGAGCAGCGCACGCTTCGCGTTATTCTGCATCCAGCAGCGTAACGCTCACCGTGCCTGCAAGTCTGCATCCAGCCTTCTGCCACGCCTGCCTCGAGTTTGGAGGGCCTAGAAAAAGGGACAAAGAAGGAGAAAAGGTTAGAGCAAGAGCAATACCTTTAATCCTTACCTGAATTCCCGATCCATCGTGCCTTCGAGCTGGAAGAAAGAAGTTATTTTATGCGCGTCGCCTCGCCTGCTGCAGCGCCGCGCTGAACTCACCGGCCTTCGCAGCATCTTCACATTCCACCGCATCCTCCTGCATGTTCCCGCCGCACTCCGGCACCTAAGGAGAAGACAAGAACAGCAAGGTGAGCTAAGGGAATACACAGAGGAATATTAGTTCACCCCCATAGACTTACCTGATTTTACCACCAGGGGTACTATTCCTCTTCACGGGTCGGCGCAGCTTCCACTGCATCTTCGCCGAACCCTGGCCCCTAAGGGGAAACAAAAGGACAGCAAGGTGAAACAAAGGGACTAACAAGGGGAACCCTCCTCACCACAATAGACTTACCTGATTTTACCGCCGGAGGTATTATTCCCCAAGACTTCATACTTTCCCTCAGCGCCTGAATAAGGGAGAAAGCAACAGGTTACATATTGACATTATTTTATCGAACTGTGTTGGAAAATACAAATCCTTACCAGAATACTACCGGTTGCCATGAAGAACTCTTCATTAGGGTCAAGCTGCAACCTGCAAGGAATCGGACAAGAGTGAAAGTCAGGCATTTGAACTCTTACGAACTTTATACTTACAGCGTCTTGCCGGGAATCTCAGAGTCAATATTGTTCTGGAACTCACCAATTCCTTCGAGCCAGTGAAGCAACTGGTTATCAACGCGCCCCTGCGCTCAATGCAGGATGGAGAGCTTATCTTTTCAAACCATCAGGTGTGACTATAAGAGGGGACATCAAAGGCGATCTGTGGGGAGAACAGCGGGGGTGGGGGGATTTACGCTTAACTCCAAGGGTGGTTAATTCCCTTTCTCCATTTGCAGAAGAATATTCCTACGGGCCAAGCAAACAAAGCTAGGTGGGCCAGTCCAGTCCATCATATCGGCCTTACGCGTCACATTGGTGGAGACCGCAGCTGTCCAGTTCCAATCGACGCCTCTGTGGGAGCCAGGTGAGCGTAACAGAACGCAAAGCCTACCCACAAATTCCCACCCGGGCGTTATGGATACCTCAGAGACTGACCAATTGGCCCAATTACTAGGGGAACTGAGGGCTGAAGTGCATTCCGCCTGTCAAGAAACCAATGCTCTTAGGAGAGAACGGATTTTGTCAAAGGAGCAAACTGATGACCTTGCTAGGCAACTATTGCAAAGCCAGGCTGGACAAGCATCCCTACCTGGTTCCGGGGGAAATCCAGCTCCTGTGTTATCGAGTAACCCTGTGCAAATAAAGCTACCAGGAAATATTCCATTAGCTCCACCCAAACGCTTTGCCGGAGATCCCAAAAGGTTTGCCGTGTTTATGAAACAATGCTGCTTGCACTTTTTATGCAGACATGGGGCTTTCCCAAATGATCAAGCCAAAGTAGCCTTTGTATTGTCATATCTCAGCGGCAGTGCAGCTGATTGGTCAATTCCACTAGTTACTCAGGATGACCCAATTCTTCGGGATTTTCAGGGCTTTCAAACAAGCATGGAAAGGCTATTTGCCCGGCACTCCCAAGAACAGGCCCTGGATAACGAACTTTTGTCCCTACGACAAGGTAACCAGGACCTTCTATCCTACATCGCAACCTTTAATATGTTGATAGTGGAAACTGGATGGCCTCAGGTAAGACAAATCACGTTATTTCATCGAGGGCTTCGAGGAGAACTCAAGGATGTCTTTGCTCAAGTCGTGAACCCACCTCAAGACTGCGCTGAATATACAGACTTAGTGGTCCAGTTAGATCACAGACTTCAGAACAGAAAGGCTGATCGAGCCAAATTTGAGAATCGGGTGTTGGTCAAAGTCCACGCTAACCCCAAAGGAGCAGATGCTTCAGAACCCATGCAAATCTGAAGGGTTAAAGGATCCTTAACCCAGAAGGAAAGAGAAAGGAGACGGCAAATGCAATTGTGTCTATATTTTGGAACTTCTGGGCATTTTCTACGGGATTGCCCTGTAAAACCACCCAAGAAGGTGGTAGGAGCTGCTGATAAAAGCCATATGGAGTCAGACTTGGGAAACGACCATGCCCGACAAGCGTAGAGGTCCGCTTGCCGAGCTTGCAGAAGGATACTCAGACCTCGCATTTCATCATACCAATGGTCCTCATAGATCCAGGGCAGCCATCGCGTATGCACGCAATAAGGGCATACATTGATAGCGGTGTCATAGGCAACTATGTGGACTATGAATTGGCTTCCAGGATGAATCTACCTCTCTGCCGAAAAACCACCTCAGATGTCATCACCACAGTCGATGGAACTGAAATTGCCTCTGGTCCTGTAACTCATTCCACCGCAGAGATGACACTATTGGGTCAGGATGGGCATCGAGAGACGTATGTGTTTGATCTAATCAAAGCCCCACAGTTCCAAATAATACTGGGGATACCTTGGTTGGAAACACATAATCCTTGTATTGATTGGCGTGAGAAGAGAATAACCTTCCCGGATTGTGCACAAACCTGTTACCCAAAGAAAAATCAGAACGCAGGCCTGGCCAAGGTAACCACAGCAGTCATGCAACTACCTCCAGAATACCAAGAAATCCAGGATGTCTTCCAAAAAAGAACAGGCAAACACCTTACCTCCTCACAGATCGTACGATTGTCAAATCGATCTCATACTCGGTGCACAACCCCCTTGTAGCAGGATCTATGCCCTTACGGAACCTGAGAACCTTCACCTACGACAATACTTAGACCAGTACCTTGCCAATGGCTTTATTCGCCCATCCAAGTCCCCTGCATCCTCAGCTTTGTTCTTCGTGCCCAAAAAGGAAGGTGACCTCAGAACATGCATAGACTACCGCGCATTGAACCAGATAACTGTTAAGAACCGATACCCATTGCCTCTGATCCCTGAACTACTAGACCAAGTGAAGGATGCTTGTATATACACTAAATTAGCTCTTTGGGGGGCATACCATCTGGTACGTGTAAAAAAAGGCGACTAATGGAAGACTGCTTTCCGCACTAAGTATGGGTTATTCGAATACCAGGTGATGCCTTTCGGGTGGTGCAATGCACCAACAGCCTTCCAATACTTCATGAACGATGTCCTTCGTGAACTCATTGACGTTTGTGTTGTCGTATATATCAATGATATTGTAGTATACTCCTCTTCAGAATCTGACCATGTGAAGCACGTCCGAGCAGTCCTTGAGAAATTGCGCCAGCACAAACTATATGCAAAACTGGAAAAATGTGTTTTTCATGCCACAGAAGTTGAATTCCTTGGGTTTATCCTGACCCCAAAGGGAGTCTGAATGGACTCACGAAAGGTGGACGCAATCCTTAAGTGGCCATCACCAAGTTCAGTTAAAGGAGTACAAAGCATGCTCGGCTTTGCCAATTTCTGCTGCAGATTCATCCCGGATTTTTCACATACTGTACATCCCATCACAGCACTCTTGCGAAAAAATAAACGCTTTATGTGGACTGAAGAAGCTGAAAATGCCTTCCAAGAGCTGAAAGGGAAATTCACGTCTGCACCTTTATTAAAGCACCCGCGCCCTGTACTTCCATACATAGTGGAAACCGATGCATCCAGTCTAGCCATGGGAGCTGTCCTGTCTCCAAAGGACCCTGAAACTGGCCAGCTTCATCCAGTAGCATTTTGGTCCAGAAAGTTCTCAGCACCCGAGTTAAACTATGCGGTTACCGACAAGGAGTTATTAGATATTAAATCCGCCTTCAAGGCTTGGCGGCACTATCTTTTCGGTGCCAGGCATACCATTACTGTGATCACCGATCACCGGAACTTACAGTATTTAAAGACAGCCAAGGCCCAATCGTCACGTCAACTCCGATGGGCTTTGTTCTTTGCCGAGTTTGATTTTGTAATAACCTATTGACCAGGTTGTAAGAATGGTAAAGCAGACGCCTTATGCCGAATAGCGATGGGAGAGGCAAGGGGAACCCAGAACCAGTACCTATAATTTCCCAACAAAGAATTCTTGGCATGACTACTCTACAGACACTAGAGGACATTCAGGTAAAGATCCAGCAACTCTTTGATCCTACAGCCCTGCAGGACTGGGTAAAAAAAGATCCAGACTACTCTGTCACCAATGATCTGCCTCATTACCAAGGGCGGCTATTTCTGCCACACAAGGAACTACAAGATCTAGTAATTTCCCGTTATCATGATACCCTAATGGAGGGGCACCCAGGTATTGCAAAAACTGAAGCTAAAATTAAAAGACAATTCTGGTGGCCCACCTGGCGAAAGGATATTAAATCATTTGTGATGTCTTGTGGCATTTGCTCCCAAAACAAAAGTCAAAAGAAAAAAACAGCTGGACTCTTACAACCTTTAGACATTCCGCCTACACCATGGCACACCTTATCGTTAGACTTTATTACTGATCTACCCCCATGCAATGGATTTAACACCATTTTAGTTATTGTGGATCTTTTTTCCAAGATGGCCCATTTTATTCCTTTAAAGGGATTACCTTCAGCTTCAATCCTGGCTAAGGAGTTCCTCGAAAACATTGTTTGCATACACGGATTTCCGTCCATATTGGTCTCTGACTGGGGCAGTCAATTCATTTCACATTTTTTGAAAAAATCCTGTCAATTGGCGCAAATCGATGTGAGGTTATCGACCAGTCACCACCCTCAAACCGATGGTCAAACGGAGAGGACCAACTAGACTCTCGAACAATACCTGCGTTGTATGTTACATCAGACTGAGAGTAATTGGAAAGACATTCTTTGGTTCGCCGAATATGCATACAATAATTCAGTACACTCTGGAACTGGACAAAGCCCCTTTTATACCTTATATGGGCACCATCCTTGAACCTCAGACCTTGACTCACCCCAACACTTAGAAATGCCTGCAGTGGACCATCTGCACGCTACGATTACACAAGCCTTTAAGGAAGCAACTACACATTTAAAACAGGCGAAAGAAAAATACAAGAAAGATGCTGATTGGCATAGATGTGATACTCCACCATACCAGATAGGGGGCCAAGTATGGTTAGCCACAAAACATATACCTCTAAAAGGAACACGAACCTTTAACTCCAGATATTTGGGACCTTACTCTATTAAGGCCATTATCAACCCGGTGGCTGTCAAGTTGGACTTACCTGCTAATATGCGAATTCACCCCGTCTTTCATGTGTCACTTTTGAAGCCAGTGCAACCAGGCACAAGACTAACCAGACAAACCAAAACCACAGGGAAGCACGACTTTAGGAGGGGGCTTGGGGGAGTGCTGTCATGATGCCTACCCCCGGGGACGCAGACCACGTCCAGCAACCCCGGAAGCAGGCATCAAGTTATCCTAAGCAAGCCCAACAACCCCTGCTAGGGGCTATTTGGGTCCAGCCCTGGCGCCTATGGCGCCTGGCTCATATGGAGAGTCAGTCCTGGCGCCATAGGAGCCAGGCTCATAGATTAAAACTTACCTGATGCAGACCATGCTGCAAACTTACCTGATGCAGACCATGCTACAAGAGCTCCAAGCCAAAAGAGGCTTGGAAGGGACTACTTTACTTAGGGACTATTTTTTACTCGGGCGGGGCTGGGGAGGAATACTTACCTGGGACTACTTTGAGGCTATTTAAACCACGCCCGAAGAGCAGCACACGCTTCGCGTTATTCTGCATCCAGCAGCGTAACGCTCACCGTGCCTGCAAGTCTGCATCCAGCCTTCTGCCACGCCCGCCTCGAGTTTGGAGCTCCTAGAAAAAGGGAGAAAGAAGGAGAAAAGGTTAGAACAAGAGCAATACCTTTAATCCTTACCTGAATTCCCGATCCATCGCGCCTTCGAGCTGGAAGAAATAAGTTATTTTATGCACGTCCCCTCGCCTGCTGCAGCACTGCGCTGAACTCACCGGCCTTCGCAGCATATTGACATTCCACCGCATCCTCCTGCATGTTCCCGCCGCACTCCGGCACCTAAGGAGAAGACAAGAACAGCAAGGTGAGCTAAGGGAATACACAGAGGAATATTAGTTACCCCCCCATAGACTTACCTGATTTTACCACCAGGGGTACTATTCCGCTTCACGGGTCGGCGCAGCTACCACTGCATCTTCACCGAACCCCAGCCCTTAAGGGGAAACAAAACGACAGCAAGGTGAAACAAAGGGACTAACAAGGGGAAACCTCCTCACCACAATAGACTTACCTGATTTTACCACCGGAGGTATTATTCCCCAAGACTTCATACTTTCTCTCAGCGCCTGAATAAGGGAGAAACCAACAGGTTACATATTGACATTATTTGATCGAACTGTGCTGGAAAATACAAATCCTTACCAGAATACTATCGGTTGCCCCGAGGAACTCTTCATTAGGGTCAAGCTGCAACCTGCAAGAAATCGGACAAGATTGAAAGTCAGGCATTTGAACTCTTATGAACTTTATACTCACGGCGTCTTGCCGGGAATCTCAGAGTCAATATTGTTCTGGAACTCACCAATTCCTTCGAGCCAGTGAAGCAGCTGGTTATCAACACGCCCCTGCGCTTAATGCAGGATGGAGAGCTCATCTTTTCAAACCATCAGGTGAGACTATAAGAGGGGACATCAAAGGCGATCTGTGGGGAGAACAGCGGGGGAGGGGGGATTTACGCTCAATTCCACGTGTGGTTAATTCCCTTGCTCCATTTGCAGAAGAATATTCCTACGGGCCAAGCAAACAAAGCTAGGCGGGCCAGTCCAGTCCGTCATCTCGGCCCTACACGTCACATTGGTGGAGACCGCAGCTGTCCAGTTCCGATCGACGCCTCTGTGGGAGCCAGGTGAGCGTAACAGAGCCTTGCGATAAACGTAGTAGGTTGAGTTCCCCTACTACATCCTCCGTTTCCGCTCCTGCCACCACAATAGACACTCCTGTGGGGCAGCGCATCCCTCCAGCTGCCTTGCAGGCCAAACATGATGTTGTTGACCCTTACCTTTCGAAGGTCACAGTGTTATGCATGTACTGTGACACAGTACTCTGTAGGGGGGAAGAACCTTCGAAGTGCTTACAAGACTGTGGTCAATGAGCATCAGAAGAACTGCTACCTACCTGAATAAGGCCCACCCTACATCTTCCTCTCTCTACCTGCCCTTTCTTATCCCCGTGGTGTGTGTCCCTGTGTCGTGTTTAAGAAACCCAAAAATATATAAAAAAACAAAAAACAAAAAAAAGGCTCTTTTCAGAGCCGCCTTTCACAGTACAAACAGAGAAGTGGCAATGAAATTCGCAGGGCCCTGTGCATTTTTACAAGTCAGCAGAAAGTCCGCAGAAATCTAAAATCTGTGCACTGCTGCCCTGTCACAACCATTCACTTTTCTCTGGGAGGAAGTGGTGGTTCTGAAAAGAGCCTTTTTGTGGTGTTTTTTTGTTTTTTAAAAACTTCAAATGGTCAACACCTACTGTAAAATGGATTTCTCTAATTACAAAAAAGGTTGCAATGAATTTTGTATATTTCGCAGACAAATCTGATTGCCGGCATAAGCAAAAAGTACTCCATCTCTGCAAAAAACGTGTGTACTACGAAACATAATGGGCCTCATTACGAGTAGGGCGATAAGGGATACCGGGCACCGGTAAGGAGACCGGTGCCAGTAATCCCCTACCACCCTATTCCGAGGTCCCTTGGCGCGGCCCTATGGGGGCTCAATGGGAATGGGGAATGGCATGTTCAATGGGGACTTACCGGTCTCGCCAGGGTCGGACTAGACCGGTTAGTTCCCATTGAACTACACAGGTGCCGGACCGTTATTGGTGGCATTCATGGTGCAAATAGCGCCATGACTACCACCAATCTCGTAATGAGGCCCAATGTTTTCATTGTGAAAAGAGGACATACCAACATCTTGCAAAAAGGCACAGATATCCTTGTCAACATTGCGCCTTGTTTTCTCAATTTGTGGACCAAATGAAGAAGAACGCAGCCACATTTGTCTCATTGACAAATTGCAAAGAGATTCCAGACACATGTCCTAAACTGTTCCCTCCCCAATGAATAATAATAATGGCTGGATGACACTGTGTCACCAAAGTAGCACAGAGAGGTACCAAATCCATCCACTTCATTCCACGCACTCCATGACCGTGCACTTCCACATGAAGGAATCCAAGATGTACAGCCACTCTGTACCAATCTGCATCATGCACCTCCAACCAATTTATCCACGAATCTCCCAAAATCCAGACAATCTGCTTTCTGAAACACACAGCCATAGCTATCTCCTTTCTTCGCAGAAAAAAGACTTTCTGACAAACTCTCTGCTCGCACACCACACCCAGTAAACCCTATTGACCAATCCCTTCCAGTGCATTGTCTCACTTGCATCCTTCTCAACCTCAAAATCCCTGTATGTAATATGCGCTGCCCGAGGACAACCGTGCTGTCCACGGACACATCGAAAAATCTGAGGGTGGGGAATGAAAATTTAAATAGTGTGCCCCACTTCCACTTTGAGGTTGGCTCTGAAAAGAGCCTTTTTTTCCAGATTTTTTCAGGCTTCTTTTTAAGCTTTTATCAGATTTTATATGTTACATGACTTCACAACAACTTTCTGATTGAGGTCTGCATATTACCAAGAAATATTGCATTACCAAAATCTGTGAAAGTCATTCCATTACAAGGAAAAATTGCACCATCTTCCAAAAGGTTCTCATTTTGGAATGATGACATGCCCACAAAATACATAAAACAAAATATTCCTTCATTAACAAGACATCGTGCTACGTCTTGTTGAGGATTAAATACATGACAAGTCATCCATGCTGGCCTAGGTGGTATTTGTGAAATAATTATCTTAGCAGATGGAAACAGGTGCATCAATTCCTTTAGCAAATGCTTCAGTGCACCCAGCAAACTTGTTGCACTCAGATAGCCCAAATACATTTCTCCACAATCTACCACCAGAATATCAGGAGTGTTAAAATAAGCCATATTTCAGCAAAGTGTATAAACACCATGCACATTTTTCCCTGGCACATCACCCCAGGTAGCCTCCACTTCCTGCATTCCAACATTGTCTGAAATGCCACACATGTTTGCATACCACTGCAGATTAGTAATATAATGATCTCACAATATCCACACTCTAACTCTGTCCATCTCAGCAACCACAGCCATCTTCACAGCATACAGCCATGAAAAAAAAATGAATACCCTCTCTCCCTATGAATGACACCCTCAGCACCTGATTGGCTAATTCCCCTAGTCCCATTTCCATGCCAGATATGCAGAGAAGCCCCGGATGTGGCATGTCCTGTCTGCGAACAGCCGCACTGTCCGCAGAGCGCTTAACACTGGGGCAGCCCTTCTACCCTTTCCACTTCACTCTCTGCACTATTCCCTCATTGGCTACTGTTAAGCAGCCACACAACCATCCACCAATCACATCCAAGAACTCTACTTCTAACTCCATCATCACAGTTCAGCACTTTAGATGTACTGTTGATCATTATGAGTTCAATTGGGCTGTGATTGCAAAGCACCTACAGCGACAACTACTATAAAACTCTCCAATACTTCTGCTTGCAGATTCATATACATCCACATGCATTAACACAAACTACAGTTATGAATATTTTCTGCACAGTACATGTACAGCTCTTGTATAAATACATATAAACAGTGTAACTTCCATTTACCCGGTATAACCTATAAAACAGCGTACTGTTATTTCTCCCATCTGCTATGATCAAGTGTCACTTGCAAAACTTTCTGCTCTCCAACTTTTTGTTTACCCATATTACTAACTTCTCTTCATGCATTCTGTCATTTGTGTAACCATTGCCACCTATTAATCCACATTTGAACCCTAATAACATTATAGTGCATTGGATGTACATACAATTTGCTTTCCATAAATTCTGGATATTTTACATACAATATATCATTTGAACTTCCTTTAGGAATGATTATAATAGTAATCAGACACAACACACACAGTTTTCTAACAAAAAGTGTTAAAAGATGGGAGAAATAACAGTATAATTATGGAAAAAGGCTTTCTAGTGTGTTATAAAATGACACGTAGCCACAATGAGTACATGCATCTTTATTTATGCACACAGATAGCCAATATCATTTGAAAGGCTCTCAGCTGAAACAACACCACTGCCTCTACAACTGTTCTTCCAATCTACGCAGCTCTCTCATTCCAGCTGGTTGCCCATTCCGTTCTAGATTTCACAACAGCATTCAACTATACACAGGTACAGTCATATCCATGACATCATCTACAGCTATGTACAGTGTTGTAAAGCAAGACATACAACATCTCCCCCTTCCCTTCAGTCTGCAACAGAAGCACCAGGTCCTTCCTTCTAACCCTTACTTTATTTCAGACTCTCACATCTCCAAGCACCATAGAATCACCCAGTACTTAGTAATCACCTACTTAATAATAGGCTGGTGACCCCATCAAATCCATCGCATTTATTTCCCTAAGCAGCCCACATACCACAATCAAAATATTTGGTAGCATTGTAGAGTTATGCTGCAGTGGTTGTGGCCAGGGCCTAGAGTCTTGAGTGCATGGCCTACTGCCTGCAGCCTTTGGCCATGCACCCAAGACTCTAGGCCCTGGCCATAACCACCGCAGCATAACACACCCATAGAAACAAACACCTACCAATGACCACAACCCAAAAACATAATACATCCACCTCAAAACTTTGTACTTCAATTAACATTCTAAAAAATAATTTACTAAACTAAAATAGCCAGTAGCGCGCCCAGTGTTTAGTTTATCCTCTAACAACCGCAGTGACCGCGGACACAGCAAACACATCACAGCCTTCTCCCACCTAAACAAATACAGCATTTGACCCATCTCTTACTCCCCCAACCTCTCCGAGCAGCTGGTTGCCCATTCCAATCTAGATTTCACAACAGCATTCAACTATGTACAGGTGCAGTCATATCTATCACATCATCTACAACAATGTACAGTGTTGTAAAAGCAAGACATACAACATCTTCCCCCTTCCCTTCAGTCTGCAACACAAGCACCAGGTACTTCCTTGCAAGCCGTACTTTATTTCAGACTATCCCATCTCCAAGCACCACAGAATCACCCAGTACTTAGTAATACCCTACTGAGTAAGAAGGTGGTGATCCTATCAAATCCTTCACATTTATTTCCCCTAAGCAGCCCACATACCACAATCAAAAAGTTTAGTAGCATTGTAGAGCTATGCTGCAGTGGTTGTGGCCAGGGCCTAGAGTATTGGGTGCATGGCCTACGGCCTTCGTCCATGCACCCAAGACTCTAGGCCCTGGCCACAACCACTGCAGCATAACTCACCCATAGAAACAAACACCTACAAAATGACTACAACCCAAAAACATAATACATCCACCTCAAAACTATGCACTTCAATTAACATTCTAAGTAGTGCGCCCAGTGTCTAGTATGTCTGCTGACAACTGCAGTGACCGCAAACACATCACGGCCTTCTCCCACCTAAACAAATACAGCATTTACCCATCTCTTACTCCCCCACCCTCTCCAAGCACTCATACACACCAACACACTCCCCAAAATTGGATTTATGCTCACTTCCAGCGCATGTCCGTGCATCCAATATGAAGGGCGCATCGTAACAATTTGACGCACCTCACGCCTCATTCCAGCCAGTCAGAGAACACATCGAGTGTCCGCGGACATGACACAAGCCGATCATCCAATCAGTGTCCTGTCCGCGGAGCGAAAAGGGAAGTGTGTCTGCGGAGTGGACATAGATATCACACATTTGTTTGCCTTACGTTTTGGTTGTTTAAATAAAAACTACTGGACGGATTTACACCAAAGTGACAAAAGTATGCGTTCGGGACCAAGCCGCCACTCCTGCCGCAGATTTGGGGAAAATCTGTCCAGCGGTTTGGGCTGTAGGCGCGACAGAAACTTTTCCCATTATGTCCCCCCCTATAACTTTGCCCCCCTTCACCAAACCTCACCAAACTTTGCAAAACAATTCAGAGTGGGCCATATAGTTTTTTGCAAAGTTTGGTGAGGATTCGTCCAGGGGAGCGAAGTTATAAGCCACCCAAAAAATGTTCTTCCTATGGGTTTAGCAACTTAACCATAACTACACACCACTACTGTGGGCCGTGTTATATATATATATATTTATATAATTTGCTAAAGCAGAAACTGCAAGTTGCCAAGAATACATATATCCAGCTTGCACATACTTAATTGTGATTAGCATGGAAATCCATAAGAACAAAGATGGAAGCTATAGGTGCACTGAAGTGAATGGAGATGGTGAGAAAGACTTTGAATACATCGAACGGCTGACAGACTGATTCAGCTAAAGGTGGGCAGACAGAGCTTCCACCGCAGACAAAGTACACATCCTAGCCAAGGACGGAGAGAGACGGAAAGTTTCCAGTTTACCAAGTCGATAACACTTATCTTATTTGCAACACATCATTGGCAATTTTACTTTCAACCTCTGGAAGGGTTTGTAGAGTCTTTGTAGGGCAGCATATCATTCCAGTTAGCAAAGACATCATCTTATCATTTTTTAGTTACCATAGTCTTCTGGGTACAGTTGCTCACCTAGAAATCTCCTTTGTTTTTACAAAGAAGGTGATTATCACAATTATTTAAAAAACAAGTAGCTCCTTAACTACAGTATTACAAATGCCCAGAACTTAATGTTTAAGCACATGGCCTCGTTTTTTATTACTGCAGGAATATGATTATTTGCACTTTGGAGTTATCTTCAATATGTTTATTTTGCAGTTATTTGACAGTGCTGTAAGATAATGGGCCTCATTACGAGTTCGGCTGGAACCCGCCGCTGCTACCGGCGGTTTGCCGCCAAACTCATCACACTGTTCTGCGGCCGGATATCCTGGTGCCACCGGGACATTACAATATCAGCTGGCGGAAAGTTTAAGTCCCCATGGGGACACAGAAGCACCGGCACTGTTGCTAATGGTGCAGGTGCTTCAGTGAAAACCATGCCTGTAGAAGCCGGTGCCCCAGGAAGGACAGACCTGCTGGGAGCAATAGCCCCTGCATGCCTAGTTGTATTCTGGTGGTCCTGAAAGGGTGCCGGTATGTTGCAAATGGCACCTTTATTTCCAGACCGCCACACTGAGAATGAGGCCTAATGTGAAAGTCCCATGGGAGTTTGACCCATGGTCACTAGATCCTCGAAAGACGCTGAGATTTGTGTTTGTTTAATTGAAGTGCAGAATGGAAGCAAGCAACTGATGTTAGTGCTTTGGCATGTCTACTGGACAGAGGGTCAGCACAAGGGTCAGCACGAGGGTCACAAGTACATCTGCTTTAGGCTGTTAACGGTTCTATTTTTTTATGTATCAATAATAGTACAGGTACAGCTGTACCTGCACGACGATTCCATATGTAGATTGATTTACATGTTTAATAGGGAAGGCAGAAGCTCGCTGGAATAGCTGTATTTCGCTCTGACAACACAATGGAAACAAGTGAAAAAATCCATGAATGCACAAAATAAAGGTTTTTGAGTTTCTCAAGCCACTTGGTGCAATTGGGATGATGTTATTTTACACCCCTCAATCTTGGAAAAGTTGCTGTAGATGTCCAGTGAACACATTACCAGGTGAGTCTAGAAAAGTGACCATCATTTAAAAAACAATATTTGGTAAACTCTTTAGCAAAGAAGCATATACAGATATCAATAAAATACAATTATCTTGCAAATATCCATCAATTAATTTCTCATTTGTGTTAAAAAACTGAATTTGTATAAGGAATCTAAACACAGCTATAACAACCCGAGTTTCAATCAGGAGCAAAATCTTTCTGTCTCAATAAAGTCAAAACTGTGGGCAAATCGTCTAAAAATCAAACTACATATGTAGAACAAAGCAGGCCATTTCATAATAAGGTGTTTAAGATGTTCTACTTCAGAAGAAGAATTAGAAAAACAACAGAAAGATAACACCTTGGATAATTGAATACATGTACATGAAATGTCCTTAGTAAGTACTAAGTTACATCTAAATCGCATAAAATGAGTGCGCCAATGGACCCTTTCAAAAGGTAATCACGTACGGGACCAGTGTGCCCACGGCTTTGTGCTCCCCCGTCAAGTGAGCATGTAATGTGTACTTTGGAACTTCTATCCAATCCTTACAGATCACAGCCTTTTTAACCCATCTCAGATTCTGTAAGGGGGTTTCACTGGTTACTTCAACATTCGAAAGCAATTTCATGAATGTTTCCATAAAAGCATTTATCGGGTTACCTTGATTTTCTAAAGCTATGCTGAATGATTAATAAAAAGAAAATGAACAGGAGGTTCCAAGAATTTGCAGTTAAATATAACTGCCCCTTTCAAAGACTGAAGGCCTAATGCAAAGTGCTTAACTGATAACTGTACACAATTAGGATGGGATAATATTTTACTCTATATAAAAGCCTCAATACAGTCCAACCTCTCAGGAATCCAATGGTGCATGACCTCCAGGCTATAGATAAGTTTAGACACCAAATTCCCTATATAAAATTCGTTTGCGGAATCAAGGAATATCTTCCATACTTCACATTTTATTTTCATTTGTGACATTAGCGTGATAGCTTTCCAATGCAAAGAATCCACCATATAAGTTTTATTAAGCCGAGCAAGCAGATCAAGGAAAGTCCAGATATATAAGGATTTTCCATAAATTCAAATATCGTATTATCTATAGACCATGCAAACGTAGGATGTTTTCTTTGCTTAGCAAGCCTGGGGATTTTAGGCTAAGTTGAATTTATCTTGAGGTGATTTTCTCTCATGAATATACAAAAGTAATTAATAAATCACTGTTATCCAATTTGAGTGCGATCCAACAGGATAATAACATCCGCATAGGCCAACCAAATGAAGGCTGCTATCTCTAGACACTCACCAATGCCTAAAACATAAAGATTAGAATGCAGGGAGCAAGCACACACCCCTGCCTTAATCCAGTAAACGTAGGCTTTTTTGTAGAAAGCGGGATAGAGTGATTTAGTCTAACTTGTATATTGGATCCCTTGTGGAGATGGAGAATAATGTTCAGAAGTCCTACACAAAGCCCCCAACGTGATAATTGTGTCCAAAGCAGGTCCCTATTGACCAGGTCAAAAGAGGCAGACAGATCTATAAAAATTGCAACGTTGTGTTTCCCATTTATTTCTTGAAAACATTGTATTATGGACCCATTTAGAGTAGTTCAAATAGTTTTCCAGGAACCTGTCTGGTATTCTTTGAGTCGTCTGGCAGTTATAACCCAATCTTCTAAATCCTTTAGTATTAAGGAATTAAGGTTGCAAAGATCTTACTATAAGAGTGAATACGAGTTATTGGTCTACAATTTCGGAGTCTTTAGTTTTAATACTTATTTAACATTATTTATCTGGAGTGTGCGGCTCACCAGATGTTTTGGACTGTGAGTCACAGGATCCCTCAACATTAACTATGCTGGCTAGAACTGATGGGGGTTGTATCCCAAAACAGCTGGAGAGCCAAAGGCTACAGACCCCTGTTCTATACCATAGTTTCCTCGGTAGGAGTGAGAGCGTTTCCTATACATAGGTATAAAAATTCCCACTTTCCAGAAATGAGGAATCGAAATACCCAGAATGCATGTGCTATATTCTGTTTCCAATTCAGAGGCCTTGCAGGCACAGAGAGCACAGCATGTGAGCAAGTTTGAGTCAGGATTACGTTGGCTCTCAGCCTTCCAACCAACACACTACGGAAGGTCAAATGAGCACCTGGGTTTATCAGCAAAGTGATAAAGTGAAATGGGAGACTCTGCTTTGTTCCATGCCTTTATATGCATTGTTATTATTTGCTGTATGTAACTCATTCCCATTCACCAAACTGCCTACTGAGGTACCTTTAGAAATTATTCCTGTTCATTGATGCGTATTCTCAAAACCTGATTCCGATGGAATGGCATGGGAAGCAGAGGATTGAAGAGTGACTTTCTGGAGCCCCATGCCTTTGAGTGATATCCCCAGTAGAGGAAGAACCTTTTTGGGCCAGACCAGGCAAAGTTGGGGACCGGGCTGCATGCCCAGAGCAGCTTTGGTGTGCACAGAGCCAGGACACGTGTCAGAGTGGCCTGGCACAGATTGGCCTGAGGCCATGTTTGCCTGCCACAGCAGGGCCAGTCGAGATAGACCAAGAAGACCTCCCCATACAATGCAACATGTGCAGAGTGGCCTGGGAAGTAGGCAGCACCCTGGGAGTGGTGTGTCCCAGATTGAAGATGTATGTGGTGGGGTGTCCGCCTGTCTCAGGTCCAGCTGGAGAGGGCCGAGACCATCACCCATAAACCCCAGGCCATGTGCGCGGTGCAGCCTGGGTAGAAGATGGCAGTGCCCAGTGGAGGCATGCCAGCCCACCTCAAGGCCAGATGGGGTGGGCTACGAAGATTCATATACCAGCCAGCCCGGCTGTGTGTGCAGAGCAGCCCACATCAATAAGTTGGCCTAGAAGGCTTCTGCCTGCCCTGTGGCAAGATGGGGCAGGTGGTGTAGCTAGAGCATGTACCTGTTAGTGAGATGGAGGCAGGCGCATCCCATGAAGCCAGGGAGCACAGGAGGAGTATGCTAGGCTCCCTGGAGGCTCCACACTGGTATGTGGAGATCAGCGAGTGACTCACTTGGTGGGGCCAGTCTATAGGAATGTGCCACGGTCAGGAGCGAGAGCAGCCTGGGGGAAAAGAAACTTCAACAGAGAAAAATAATAGAACATTGCCACGGATGAACAGGTACAAAACACAGTCCTGAAGGAAAATAATAAAAAGTGCACTGACTGGGAGGGATAATTACATGCCATCACCACATAGGAAATGATGGGCAGACATTAATAAAGCTCACTCCCACTGGCCAATTCGAAGTAAAGGAAATATGTTGTATGTTCAAGTGAAGGGAACGACTAGCTAGAAGCCTGCAAGCCCAGATGAGAAGCTTGCTACGGCCTTGCCTTACCGTGTGGGGTTTTCCCAAGGGAGTTATACCTTAATCCCATTACCAAGGCATAGCCACAGCAGGGAGTGTGAAGAGGGGGGGGGGCTAGAATGGCACATTGCATGGTGTAGGACCTGTGAAAGCTCCCCCTCATGTGGTGCACATTATAGAGGTGAGCCTGTAGCCCATATCCTGTAGTAAGGCACGCCATCTATGCAAGCAGGCCGTCTAATGCTGTCTAATGCGCCTTCTCTTGCAGATGGAGTGTGGGAGGCGGAGGGTTGCTGAGCAGCTGACCATCCCTGGCCAGGTAGGCAAAGAACCCTATCAGCATGGCTTGGCTACCTAGGCTTGACCTCACATGTTAGGTTTTGGACATAGCCAAGTGGCCCTTGGATGAACCTGCATGTCACATAAACAAGTAAATATGAACAAACGTACACATGAATACTTTGTTGTGAACTAGCAACATCCATTCACTAGGACATACAGGTTTTTCCATTCATTCCTCACATCTTGCATTGCTTATGGTGCTTTTTCTGATTGAAGTTAGATAATTCTTCATTCCATAATGTTGGTCCATTCAATGTAATTATCTTACCACCTCCATAGTCTCTGACCATCATGGGACATACTACAGAAACCTTCTACTGGTACACGTGCAAATAACACTATAGGAAAAATGGCCCTATTGCAGAAACATTTTATTTTATTTATCAAATGCCGCACTAGTGATAGAACTGCAGTACATTGAAAGAATATAGTCCACATTACAGAAACATTGCTTTCGTGTAAGTGCATTTATCATTAGAGAAAGATTTGGCCTAGAGCAAAAAGCATATTTTTTTAAATGAAAGAATACATTTATTGCACAAGACAAGGTGTTCCCCCAGCTCTATTGGCACTTGCACCAGTGCAAAGATTCTGTAATAATGCCCCATGGCATTCGCGTCTTTTTTTAGCACAATGTGGATGGCCCAGTTAAAATTAAGAAAGATACTAAATCACCTGCAAAAGTTTTAGGGTACTGGTGAGGGTTACATGTTTCAAGTTAAGTTAAAGGGTTACAGTGCCATCTGAATTATCGGCAGAAGTTGGAATGACCTGCAGGAGTCAATCAGCCAAACAACGCAGTAAAATGGAAGAAGATGAGAATTAATAAATGCAGGTGGACAGGGGGTGGGGCATAGTGGTGTTGGGGTGGGTTTTGCGAAGCAGAGGGCTTGTGGAATGGGGTGCACATGATGTGCAGGGAGAAGGATTCCCCCGTCAGTATATGTTTAGCACGGAGGAATGGAGAAAGGCAGGGAATGCGCAGACATGAGGGTGCAGGGTGTTACTCACATTTTAAATATTAAACAACAGCAGATGGTGAGGACAGGTGTTAAAGTGTATAGCCGCTTTTTCATTAGCACATGTCAAGATCAACCACTGCTTTAGAGGGCGCCCAGGCAGCCCCTCGGAGTGGGGGAGGTGGGCGCCGTCGCCCCATGTCCCAGGGGGCATTTCAGCACTCTGACTCTGCCTCTGCAAAAAACGATTTAATTCTAAAGTTGGAGTGCATGGAATACCTGAGCTGAGGAGCAGTAGTAGGCTGGCGGCAGTGAGATGGAGGTATGCAGGCTCCACCTCACATATCAGGAATCAGGACGCACTCCCTGCTTCCTGCTTCCTGCTTCCTGCTTCCTGTCTCTGTGGAGTGCGTGAGCTGGAAGTGAAGAGGAGCATTGTGGCGAGAGCTGGCTGGGAAACAGGCAAGAAGAAACATCTTTTTGCATGGGTGTGTGCGTGTATGCGTGCTAGGGCATTGGGTGTTTATAGGTATGTATGTATGTGTGCATGCAAGGGTATGTCTGTTTAAGTACTTGATGAATGAGAGTGCAGTAAGTGGTATGTAAACCTGGGTGTGTGGACTGAGAATGCAGGGTGAATGTTCTCGTTGCGTGTGAGCATGCAGTGTGAATGTTCTGGGTGTGAGTGTTAATGATCAAGAGAGAAGCTGCATGCGTGTGTGACTGGTGGATGAATGCGTATGAGAGTGTGCATGTGAGGCTGGTGCCCAGTGGGATATTTTTCTACAGTGACATAGCATGTTTTACTGTCATATGTGGCAAAGCCAACTTGATGAGTGTTATTAAGTGGAGGGGGAGTTGCGGTTGGAGGGTTTATCCCAGACATTTCTTTTACTGTGGCATGGCATTTATTTGATCACATTAATGGCAAGGCCAACATGATGTCTGTTCTTATATTTGTGTAGCCAGCAAGGAAATATGTCTTTATTGTGGCACTGGATTTTTTACTGGTGTTAAGGGCAAAGCCAACATGATTTGTGTTTTTTCAGAATTGGGGGAGGCATTTGCGCAGCAAGCAAATCGATGTTTCCTTAATGTGACATTGTATTTTTTACTGGCATTAAGGGCCAATTCAACATGATGAGTGTTCTTAGATGGCAGGGGGAGTATTTGTGCAGTCAGCAAGGAGATCATGCTTTCTTAATGTGGCGTTGCATTTATTACTGGCATTAAGGGCTAAATCAGCATGAAGAGTGCTCTTACATGGTGGGGGAAACATTTGTGCAGCCAGCAATAAACTGTCTTCTTCCTCTGGCATGCAATTTTAACTGGCATTAAGGGCAAAGGCAACAGGAGTATATCCTTACATGACGATATGAGAATTTATTAGTAGAGCCAGCTTGAACATGCTTTCTTATGGAAAGATACTGTGCATAATAATATTGGCCATGAACAGATGTGGATTCTACATTTGGGTTGCATGGGACAGACAGCACCCTTTTGTTTCTGCACCAGTTGAAAGATTTGGAGTTTGATTAAAAACATGCTTGCATCTTTTAACTAGCGCAGTGGGTGGCATCCCCCTGCAGCAGCAGCATCATCAATCACATTGGGCATGCATGATGGTCCAGGCCTGCCCAGTGCTTTGTAGAGGCGCTTGGAGACCCTCAGCCTGCATCTGTATCGAGACCCACTTTCTGTGTTATGATATTGGATTAACAACGCTACATGTATGCACATACAAAGTTGACATTTAGGAAGGTTCGAAATTTCGGCTTGGTCCAGCCTTTCTTGATCCAACAATACCATGTGCAGTGGTCATCCTTCCATTATCCTCAAGGAATCGCTAAGGTCTTACAAGCATCACAACATGCCATCTGCATCTTGATTGTGCTTTCATAGCGTTTGAAATCTTAAGCTAATTGGAAAAAAAAATGTATGTGAATAGCTAGCTTTTGCTTGCTCTACTTTGACAAACACCACAGAATCAAACACATTTCAATTGCAATAGGGGAACAAATGAATGCTTAGGCTTTGGCTTATAGGTTTCATTTTGGAAGAAAGAAACTTTGGTATGCTTAGTGGTACATGCCAAATGCATATGCATACGTAGCATCCTTAATGATCTGTAATATACACTCACTTTGTATGGGGCAAGCATTGTGATTTTCTGAAAGGTGTACAGTCTGTGTGTGCCTTCGTTGCAACTAATGGTCTCTGCTTTATATTTAATAGAAAAGAGTCCCATATGGTGCTGGCTTCACAAATAAGTATTTTTTAATTTAAATTTGCATCTATTTTATATTAAGACTTCCATGATTGTTATCACTTGCAATGCTATGAACTGTATTGCAGTCGCTTTATTCAGTATTTATATATGATTAGTGTGTTTTCGGTTTAAGTTAATATTATGTGAATATTATTTGAAGGTGGCCACATAATGCAATTCAAGGTTATTTGAATTTATTAAGCACAACATTCGCCGAACAAATGGCATCCAGAGGTAAGAGTTGAAGCAGAGCAGTAGCTAAAAAAGAAATGTCTTCATAGCACGACAGAAAATAAGATGGTTTTCAGCAGCCAGAAGTACTATTTGGAGAAAGTTCCACATCTTTGCCGCTGCCACAGAAAAGGCACGACCACCCACACATGTTTGTCGAACCCACAGAACTTGAATAGTGAAAGATGTTTGAGAGCATAGGGGCCGCTGCTGTATATAAGAACAAAACTTTGAAGATACTCAGCCCCAGTCTTATAAAGAGCTTGGTGCACAATGCAGAAAGACTTGAACTGAATTTGCTTACCTACTGAAAGCCAATGAAGTTTGCACAGAGTCAGAGAGATGCGCTCAGTCCAAGAAACATGTGCCACAGTTCTTGCTGCTGTATTCTGCAGAAATTGTAGCTGGCAGATCAAATAAGCCGGCTGAGCAAGAAAAAGAAAATTGCAGTAATCCACCCCACTCATAGCTAAAGAATTAACCAAAGGAGCATGAACTTGAGAGGGGGTGAGCGGTAATACCTCGCAAAGCATCCTCAGTTTACAATGTCCACTCTGGCATACTGAAGCTATCTGATCTTTCATTGAAAGAGATGATAGCAGTTCGACACCAAGGTCCTTTACTGCCAAACCATGAGTAGGGGGCTGGCCAAGGCATGTTGGCTAGACATCTGTAGTCCAAAAGGAAGAAAGAGAGGACAACGATGAAGAGGGTTGGCCAATAACCAGTACCTCCATCTTGTCCCCATTCAATTTAAGCCTGTTGTCACTCATCCAACAACCTACACCCAAAGTGTTGTTAAATTTGACAACCTTGCCAATGAACCTGGTGAAAGGTTCTTTGTTTAACTGAAGGTTATCTGAGAATGCCCACCTAAGGCAGCCTTGGAATTTGAGTGGGGTAATATCTGCTAATGTCATCAGTTAACTGCAGATTCTCTATAACGATTGTTGTTGTTTGAAAACTGTTCTTTGTAAGCCTAATTTTAGTGAATAGAAAGCACCTAATCAATAAACGACCATCTTACAAATGGCTGCTCGATCAGGTTTATGATGGCATTATTAGGGTATTTGACGGTGTACTTGGCACACCTAAACAGAATCCACAACTTTGAAGCTCACTCTCATGTAAGATGACTATACAAGAATTATGATTGCTTTATCAGGGGGTTACTACTGTATTTGGCATATGATCACAACATCGGTATGGATACCTTACATGTGGTGAGTGGTGACTTAACAGTCTTATGATGGCATTTAGTGCAGTACTTGTGGTTGCACAACACATATGCCCACCATATCTGATTGATTTTGACATTGATTGTTTATCTTACAGAATATCTTGAAACCACAGACTTAAGTGTTCTGCTACATTTTTCTCCTCCCACTCTCAGCACGTCCAAAAAAAGAGCAATGAAGAAGCTACACAACAGAAATAATTACTTTACAAAACCCCTCAATATAAAAAATAAATACATTCCTTGGCAATCATACTCAATCACTCAATCTCAATTTTTGAGTAGGAAGAAATCATTCAACATCACATCACACATTAGGGATTCAGCTGGTGACTATCCAAAGTAGAATACCTAGCCATCTGTGGCACTGCAGTCCCCAGACACATAATCAGCGAGATCAAGGCAGAGGCAATGTCAGGCTTGGTGATGGATCTGGATAGATGGTTAGCACTCAAGCTGCCACTTTGAGGGAAAGTTAACACTCTGAAGATGACAACAGCTCCAAGAACCCCACTCTCACCTGGGAGGTGCATATTCAACGACACTGATTAGGAAATCCCAAACTTAATTTGGGACATGAATCTGCTACTCTGTCATTAAGGGAGATACAGCTCCCACAGGACAAAGGAGAAATGGGAGTGCTAAACTTTGCCAGGTACCACCTGGCCTTCTCCGTGAGATACTTCCTCTCCGAATGTCCTGTCAACTAGGTGAGCGAAGGCAATACAAGACAGAAATTAGACATCCCCAATCTTATAATAAATGAATATAGTGAAAGAGGCCAGAATGCCAAGATAATGTCATAATATAAGTCTAAATGTAAAGCTATATCGCTGAAATAGGAAACAAAAACATGTGGTCAGTGAAAGCGTAACAAGTTCATGGACGCCCTTGCCTGCTGAAATGTTAGAATCAAAAATGGTAACAGAATTAAGACAGGCCTGCTGTAGACAGAAGGGTGTCTAAGAAAGGTAATGAGAGCCCCACTTACCGTGTGGGGTGTCTTTCTGTATTAATATTAGTTTATTCAGTACAACAAGAAAACATATGCATATTACCTGTAGCAAGGTTAGGGGACAATTACAGGTTAAACAGAGGGCCATCCTCTTCACCGAGCCTCCATATAAGGCTGTACCCCTCTCATATGATCAATATTTGACCTCTCTGTACCCACTCCTGATGAAGTATGCTTTTCCACATGAACATGACCATAATTTCGCGAATACTATCCAAACTAGACAATGGTATCTTGGATTCCCAGATTACCTTGCAAGGAAACTTCAAAGATTTCAAAATGTAGTAGCATGACTTCTTCTCAGAACGAGGAGCTTTGAACATATCCCTCCAGCATTACGTATTCTCCACTGGTGATATCAAAAAAGGGGTTCATTTTAAAACATTGCACATCACCTATCATTCCTACAATGGATTAAGCCCTCCTGCTTCAGAAGTAAGTTTCTTTCTATTTTTAATTTAAAAAAAGTATTATTGAAAGATATAGTACAATAATAATATAATTGTTTTGAAGACATTAAGCAGTAATCATTGGTTAAATAATTGAAAGACGGTAATTAGGAAGAAAGACGTATGGAAAACATATTAAAGAATGCACCAAATGCTGATTTTGCTTGTAAGTAACTAGAACAATGCAGCATTAAGAGTAACACCAATTAAAGAGAGCAATGTATAACCATATATGAGAGCATCTTATCAATAAAAAGATTTTTGCTTAACGATATTTAAGTTGGGGGGAGACAAATACATGACAAACTAGAACAAACAGGAGAAAGATGGGAGAGGGGGAAATCAAAGGGAGCTAGATAAATAAGGCATGGCACTTATGCGTATAATAATAATAATCAATAAGGTTTCGAGAGATAAATACAGATTTGTAAAAATGCAAGATGCGCCCAGGGGGTATAGGAGGTAACAGAAGGTCACGTACCATGTGTAGTTACATTAAAGTGATCCAAATAGCGGATAAAAAAAACCATTTAGCATTATACTTGTGTATAGACTTTAAATTGTTTGTCATACACAGTTCGATCCTTTGCATGAGACATATATTATTCCACCAGCTTCTGATACACCGGGAACGAGAATCTTTCCAATTGGCAGTTATGTTCTTCAAGGCCAGATTTATAAAGAGATCATAAAGTTTGGTTGCTCCAGATGGTAAGTGTGTGGTTATTGCAAGGCTTCCCAAGACAATATTTATGAAGGAAAGTGGGATGTTAGTGAAAAAAATAGAATTAAGATATTTCCATACTTGTTGCCAGAACTTGAAGTATAAGAACACTTAAAAAACATATGCTCGTATGAGGCAGAGGCAGCTCCAAAAGTCCAACAGTTGTCATTGTTATTTATCTTAGATGAAAATAATTTAGCGGGTGTGATGAATGCTCTGTGTATAAAAAAGAAAAAATGCTGAGAGATGTTTGCTGATGTAGAGATATGTTTAGTTCTGGAGAAAAGGGAAGACCATGTGAGATCATCTAAAATGTGACCAAAATAATGTTCCCATTTATAGCGGATCATACATAACTATTAGGAAGCTATAAGAATGTTATAGCATTTAGAAGCTTTGATATCTGATAGCATTGTTAGCTGTAGTAGTCTAAGAGCATTGGGAGTTAAAATGTCTTTGGAAGAACTATGAAGTGCATCTAAGCAAGAGTTGACTAAATTAGTGTAGAAATGGAATTCTGTATTGGGGATGGAAAACTGATGTTTGAATTGTTGGAAAGATAGAACAGAGGAACTATCTATGATTTGTTGTATACATCTAATACCTTTTTTTTTACCAGGATTTTCTGTTTAGGGTTCTGGTATTAATATGGATCTTACTGTTATACCATAGTAAAGGAGAGAGGAATTTTTTGGACATTTATTATGGGGAAATAGGAAGAATGGGAGGGCAGATATTGTGGCTCTGATTGGGTCTGATGTGGTTGACAATGAATGGTTAAATACATAAATAAGGTCAGTTATTTCTACAGGGAACACCAACTGTTTCTCAATGATGCACCACGTGGGAATATCTGATGATTTAGGACAAGCAAACCAGCATCTAGATTGTTTCAAAAGAAAGCAGTGTGGTAAGCCTTGAAATAAGGAAATCTAACCCCGCCTTTGTCATAGAGCGCCTCCAATTTGATCAAAGCAATTATTTTACTTTTGTCCACCTCCCAAAGGAAGTTAATTAAGATTGAGTAAATAGATTTAAAAAAGGAAGGAGACAACGGAACACAAAGGAGTTGTAGGTAATATAAAATTATTGGTGATAGCATCATCTTGATCGAATCAAGTCTACCCCACCATGAAAGATATAGGGGGGGCCATCTGGATGTTAATTCCTTTAATCTATGTAATACAGATTGTGTATTAGGTTTTATGGTATACTGTATAGTAGGGGCAAAACATAAACCTAGATACTTAATAGAGGAAGTACACCATTTAAAACCAAAGGGGTCAATGTCATGTTTAAGATAGAAAGGATTGAGGGGCACGATTTCTGATTCGTCTTTATTAAGCTTATAACCTGATACAGAGCTAAATAGGGATAGTATATTAAGTAAATGTGGAATATGTTTTTTAGGGTTCTTAATAAAAATGAGGACATCATCTGCATAAGCTGCTATTTTTTATATGAGATGTTCCACTTGGAATACCTGGAATATTTTTATTAGATCTGATTAGTTCTAATAATGGTTCTAAGGAGAGAATATATAAGATAGGTGAGAAGGGGCAACCTTGTCTAGTGCCTCTCCTGAGGGAAAAGAATGGGGAGGTTAGACCATTAATACATATAGAGGATTTCGGAGAGGAGTAAAGTAATCTGACAAGGGAGATCAACTTATCACCACAACCGTGCCAATGAAGAGACAGAAACATAAAGTCCCAATTGACCTGATTGAAGGCCTTTTCTGCATCTAGTGCTATGACAGCGGAACCCAGATTATCTTTTTTATTTTTGGCCGGTAGGTGGATAGCATTTAACATTAGTCTGGCATTGGACAAAATCTTACGCCCCTTAACATACCCAACTTGATCAGGTTTTATTAGGAAAGGAAGAGAGGACTAAATCCTATCAGCTAGAATGTTTGCAAACATTTTGCTTTCTACATTGATTAGAGAGATGGCCCGATAATTACCTGGGACAGAAGGATCTTTGTCGGGTTTGGGGAAAAGTATGAATAAGGCTTCTGAGAAGGAGCCAGAGGAGGCTTTTTGGGAAATGAAGAAGGAGAATAGATTTTGGCATTTGGGGATGAGGGATTGAGATATTTTATCAAAGAATTCAGTGGAAAGACCATCTGGGCCAGGGCCTTTGCCTTTACCTAAGCCTTTAATTGCTTTGGAGATTTCTGAAAGAGCAATATCATTATCCAAGTGAGAAAGGTCTAATTGAGGGTAAGAGGATCTGTTAATATTATTAAAAAAGGATGTGATGTTGTTATGGAAAATTGAGTTTTCAGGTTAGTGTATAGGTTAGCATAGAAGTTTTTGAGGCAATTTGGTATATCATTAGAATGATGATATACAGTGCCGGATGAGTCTTTGATATGAGATATGAAACATTTTTCTTTTTTTTTGATTTCAGGTAAGAGACAGGTGCTTTCCCGGCTTTATTGGAAGTTTGATACATTTTTGTTTTATATTTAAGAATGGTCCCTGCTGCAAGGTCTGTAATCTCCTTGTTAATTAGAAAATGTATCGCTAATACCTGATGAAGATTACTATGGTTGGAATCACTATAATACTGTTGTTCTGCTGAGGTGAGCTGAGAGTAAAGGTCATCTAAATGATTTTTGCATAGAGCTTTCATCTTTCCTAAATACGCTATAATGTGACCTCTTAACGCCGTGTTGAAGGCATCCCAATTATTGACTACTGAAGTATCCAGGTCTTGATTATCCGTATAGAACTGTTGAACAAAAGATTCAACAGATTTGATGAATAGGGGATCTTGCAGGAGAAAATGATTAAGTACCAACGAGATGAAGGTGTGCGTATGTCTTAAAGGCTAAAGGAAGTACAAACAGGGGCGTGGTTGGATAAAATAATATTTCCTATTTTAGAATCTAAAATGGAACCAGCAAGGGTTTTTGAAGAGAAGATGAAGTCTAGGCGGGAGAGGGTGTTATGTGGGGAAGAGTGGAAAGTATAATCAAGTTGGGTAGAATGAGATAATCTCCTTGTATCAATAAGGCCGGTTTCAGCTAAACATCCCAAAAAGGATTTGTATGATTTGTTGCTTTTGAACTGGCAGCCAGATTTTCTATCAAGAAAAGGATCAAGGACCTGATTCATATCCCCACACATAATTAAGTTGGTGAGACTATTTTGAAGTATAAGTTGTTTTATGGAAACCCAGAAATGGGGATCAGGGTTAGTGGGGCTGTAGATGTTCAAAATGGTAACTTGTGTAGAATCTATGTCTAGTTTGACCCTTACCCATCTGCCATTAGTATCAGTACCTTGGTCAAGAACTTTGAAGCGTGATTTTTTGCTAATTAAAATAGCCACATCGTTTTTCTTAGCAACAGCAGGACTGAAAATGTTTTCCTTAACCCAACGAGACTTTAGTTTCAATACTTCTTTGCTGGATAGATGTGTTTCCTGTATACAGGCTATGGAAGGGTTACATTTGTTAAGATGAGAAATGACCTTACATCAATTAATGGGGCTGTTACATCCTTTGATGTTCCATGAGACACACTTGAGGATCATTGCAACATTTTAAAAATTATGATAACACAATCTGAAACCATGAGGATAAAGAACTTTAGTGCCAAAAAACAATATATTGTATCAAACTTATTCATAAGGAGACACAAGAGGATGACACAATAGGTTAAGGGAGGGGAGGTAGGGGCTCCGATCATGAGAATGTAAGGTAGTGTATCAGACAATAGAGCATCAATTAGGATCAGACTGGATAAGGGAGACAACATGTGAATGCAGTAGTAGGGATGGGTGACGCCCGCTGAGTTGACAAAAAGACAAAAAATAAAAACGACTCAGGATGGAGGATGGACACAGTAAAGACACCCATCCCACAAGTTTTTGTAAGATGATAAGCATGGCATTATATATGTAATTGTGGAGCTTAAGCGAGGGGGATACAGTTATGTAATGCGCGAAGTAGAGGTGCTGGCTGGAGATGATGTATCCATGCCTTCGGTTTTAATGAAACGTATGAAAGCTCTAAGGTCAGCTAGATCATCAAACATATTTGTACGGCCTTCATGAGTCACTTTGAATGAACAAGGGTGGTATAGGCCATACCGGATATTTAGTTGCTTTAAGGCTGGGCGGAAGGATAGAAATAATTTCCTGCGTTGGGCCGTGATTTTTGCAACATCTTGTGGGATGTATATCCTATTGCCATTCTGAATTAGTGACTTTTGTTCCTTGGCGGCAGATAAAATGAATTGAAGTTGGGAATATTCTGGACGAAGCTTTTGGAGATGTAGCGATGGGTGATTTACCAATTCTGTGTGCACGTTGTATGTTGATTATTAAATCAGAAGGTAAGTGGAGCAGGGTTGAGAGAAACTTTTGTAGAAAAATAATGGTATTGTTGCCTTCTAAACCTTCCGGCAGACCTGAAATGCGAAGATTGTTGCATCGGCTGCAGTTTTCTAAATCCTCATTGTGCCTTTGGAGGTCTTTGGATGACTTCTCGAATAATGCGACTTTGGAAGAAACCTCTGCTACAAGACCAACTCTTCTCTCCACCTCGTCCATTCTATTTTCAAAGCCTTTCCATCTGTCATCTAGCTGCTGTAATTTTTGATTTGTGGTTTCAATAAAGGGTTTAAGTGATCTAATTTCAGATAAAATGGCATCAATGGCAGGATCGGATATACCCAGCGGAGGTGCTAAGTCGCTCTTAGGTCTCTTAAGGTTAGAGTTTTAGATATTCGGATCCTTTGCAGTTGTCATATTCTTCTTATTGGCAGCCATATTCTTAGCTGGTATATATAACAATATACATATATATTTGGAATATTTGACTTGAAGTATATTGAAGAGCTCAAAGGTTCTTGTATTAACCTCTGCACATGCCAAAGATTAGTGATTCTGTGGGCTGAAGGAAGGCTAGTTGAGAAGACAACATATATTAGCGCCACAGCTTTGCAGACATAGAGCACCTCGGTTTACAATTATTACATCCATATTATGCATAAAGTGTTATTCCTGTTAAAGGAAGTTAAATGCAAACACTAGAGAATAATAAGGCGTAAACTAAGGAATGTTTCATGAAAACCCATCATTATGAGCAAATCAACAATTGGGTAAGGAACAGTGTGGTTTAAAACATTTCTTTTCCTTTATTCCTCCTTTTCTTCCTGTGTCTTTTCTATTTCGCCCTTCTACTATCTTTTGCCCTTCTTTTTTCCTTCCTCTCCATCCCTCCATTTTCTCAATCTTTTTGTTTCCTTCTTTTACTTTTCCTCCTCAAAAAGGTCTCCACATGAGAATTTTTGAGTAGAGGTAGGAAGTTTATGAATAACTGTTTATTGTGTAAGGCAATCAAACATCTTTCTGAGAAGCTCCCCGCTTGATATACAATAAAAAGGGTTGGAAATTATCTGTTTATATGGTGACTAAGTAAAACCATTAAAAGTCAATACAAAATGTACACTGGGAAAATATCTGGTGTCCTATTATATTTAATAGTCTATTAGTAATATATTATAATATTTTGTTGGGTATATACAGCTGGGGCCTGCTGTTTTCAAAACATTGTGCAAAAGGAAAAAAAAAATATATTGCCAGATGCATGTAATCTGGAAATTCACTACTTATCTATTTTTTTTATCTTCCTGCTTTCACTTCCTCTGTTTGCTGAGAGACGGCAGCGTTGGTGAGGAGGGGCCGCCCAGGCCGCAGCCGGTGTGTCGCAGTAGGCGCTTCGCCGCCCTTCTCCTCAGAAAGGGCGGGCACCTACCACAGCTGTCGCCGAAGGGAGACCGCTGAGGTACTTGGAGTGCAGAAGGAGGGGCAGAGCTACAGCGAGAAGGCAGACGGAACAGGGAGCGGCCTCCAGCAACAGGATAGAGATGTCAGGTAAGTAAAGAAATATAATATATTTTTTAAATAATGCCATGATGTTAGCAAAAGGGACAGAGCAGCAGCACTAGAAGTCCATCCGCATTGGCGTCAGGCCACGCCCCCCCAGAAGTAAGTTTCAACACTACATTTCCTCCAGAAAACATATGTCCAGCGATGCTGCTCTAATACTAGTCCCCAACAAGAAACTGCAAGGAGAATATTCTTTTTCAGTTCTGGCCACAAAACTGTGGAAAAGCCTACCCAAAACTCTCCACCAGGAAGCGAACACATGACTTTTAGGAAACAGCTCAAGACATGGCCTTTCAACCAACCACCTTGAAAGAAATGAAAGACGATTGCAACCAACTAAAGACTGTACAACAGAAACATTGATTAAATCCAGATGAGCAATTTTGAAACTCCTCTGACTACACATCTGTGGAAATCTAACTTGATAGATGGACACTCTGCTGTGTGACACTGGTCTGCACCAGAATCTGAGTGAAATATACAACCAAGTGCCAGGAAGCAACACCCTAACTCCCCTGCACCATCACCTCTCATCACTCAAATATCTCAATGCTGCTAAACTTGTGCATACTTACATCACCCACACTCCCACAGATGACTGATCCGGTCTTGTGCATTTAACTGACTCAGACCATATTAATCTTTTATCAACAACCATTCTAACAATTTTTGCATTTCACAATCCGAGGGTTGTCCATGCGGCTAACCTGTCTGGTCCATACTAACCACAAGCAGCACAGAGATTATCATATCAGCACACAGGTAACGGGTACTTCCAACCTTCATCTTGCAACATCATAGATTTCCGCATCTGCCTTCCCACTATCCGGTTAACACACCCTGCCTCCTTTCTTACAGACCTATGCACAGAGAGGCCAACATTATTGGCAGAAGGGCGCTATATAAGATCACTTTACATTGCAGGTCAGCGATTGATAGAATGTGTGCTATGCCAATGGTCTACTTTTTCCTCAAAGAGCACATAGAAACAGAGGGAAAACAGAGATCTGCCTAGTTAATTTACTAAATTGTCCAAAACTGTCCCTGACCGAAACGCACGTGGCCCGGCCATTTGAATGTTGGCATGTTCCAATTGTGGGAGTGTAATCGTAATATGGTGCATATTGCTCCAATGATAATGGGGCAGGATGGGAAGGCCAGATCCCCTGCAATGCATCCCTGGATTCGGGACAACTGGATAACTGCATCATTTTCCACACCCTAAGCAATGACAGCAGGCACAGCCTACGTGCGAGTCGCAAACTACAATTTGAAAATCTGTATTACAATCTCCGTATGGCAATTATTCTAGACTGCAACTTCAGCTGATCAGTGATGACAACTTGCATTCGAAATCAACGTACATTCTTGCTATAACACAACATAACACGAATTTGTTATTTGTTTTCCAGGAATACTGCTATGGCAAGGTATCTGCATTGCCTCGCCCAAGGGATTTTTTTTTCCAATCCCAGCTGCATTCCAGGAACACTGCAATCATTGTGTGGGAATAAAAATAACTCATTCAATGCATGCCTCCACTGATTCATATCCCATGGAAGGAAAGGCGGCTTTGAAGTTGGGAGCTTAATGTTTGTCCCAATTACCATTTACAAAACTTTTGCTAATTAGATTTGATTGCATGACTCAAAGCTGTGATGCACATGATTCTGTCGTTATGAGCTAAAGATCTGTATTAAGTGGCTAAGGGCAAATCTGTCATAATAGCAACTTGTGCTCCCTCTTTACTGTTTTGAGGTGCTTGTTGATGGATACCAAGAGCAATGAAAACATTTGCATTCTCTCCCTGCTTCACATGGGTTGTGGAGTCATTGCATAATGAACCGTATGATATTTTCAATGCAATTCTAAATGTCTGGCATTCAGCTTATCACCCACCATGTACCAGACGGAATGGCAGAGTTGGTGTTACAATACGGCAATTCTAGGTGGCAGCCATTGGCCACCAGCAGAGGGGCGCAAAGGGAAATAATTTCGGTCTAACTTCAATGGTCCACTAGGAAGGCTTGTGACACTTCTTATGTACACCCTTGATGAGCGAATAAAATGGCCATGAGGCAGCAAAACGACAAGCTTTTTGCACTTCCCGGCCATTTTGATAGAGATTCCGTAGACAGAGCGGTGAATGGGGCTGGAAGTCTGCTCTGTTTGTTGCCCCGGTGCATGGAATGCCCATGACCCCATCACATTTCGATCTGTTCAGAGAAGCATGTATACATCGGGGGTGCACTCGCATATGCCCATGGCTTCATGCAGTCCACATAGGAATATACAGTAAAACCATTCATTTGGAGGTTATCAGGGTGCATTTATTACATATACATTTCAAAACTTGACGGGGAGCCCACCTTATAGCTACATTTCCAAAACCTGTTATCATGCAGCCCCTTCTGACCCACCAGTAGCCTGTTGGCCTACGAGCTGTCTTAGCTGATCTGTAGTGAATTGAAAAGTCAAGTGTCAAGGGGACAGTCCAAAAACCCATGCCTGGGGTCTGCCTTTCTCCCTGATGTGCAACCCGAAGGGCCAGCCAACCGCCCACGCCTGCTTGTTGGCTGAGAGCAAACCCACAGCCTGGACAACTCAACCTAGTTCATATAGTGAGTTCAAAATTGTTCATGATCTCACATCTCCATATACATAACATCCGACAGGTGTAGCGAAGAAAGAGGGAGAGGTGCCCCGGGCAACCCTCCTTTTAGAGGGTGGCCACCGGATACCAGGTATGTCCCCCTTTTCTCGCTGTGCCCCCTTGAGCACCCCTACACCGGAAGCATTCCCTTGGGAACAGAGGCAGCCGCCGTGGCCTACGAAGCAGCCCCTAATGGCGCTCGGTCATGAAGGGCCATGGCGGCACCACCATATTCCTCCTGCCTTTTTATGCGTGCAAAGTGGAGGCAGAGTCCATAGGGATCAATGACAAGGCCAGCCACCATGTTTTTATATGGTGGCCCCCATTACTGTTCATGGCTGTGCGTGCAGGAGTGCACAGCAATGATCCTAGCACATTTTTCACCTGGGACAAAAGAATATTGCCTGGAAGCCAAAGGACTGCCTGGATTCCAAGTTAAACGGATTGTCCTGTTTGACTTTGACTGACCAAATTACAAGAAATGCTCCACAATCCACAGTTAAGGCGGTCATTCAGATATTTATTTTTCTTATTTAGGATCACAATCAAAGACAGAATGATATGTGTTTCGCACCATCTTGTGTTTTCTCAGTTGTGTTGAAGTAAAGAATTAAAATTAAAGTCCAAACAGGAGTCGTTGTTTGATTGATGCACAAACATTTATGAGTGAGTTCTTCACAGAAAAGGAGAAAGAGAGAATAGTTCACCCCCAAGGACATTCTGTCTGGTACTCAAAGCAACACACACTGTAGTCGTCTAATCATCAACATAGGAAAAAGCCTTTCTTTGCCACCACCCAGAGTAAGGAAAGGGAGTTACCAACATCAGTGGTACATTGAGTATAAAGTATGCAGACATGTCAAACGTATCAAAAGAAAATTACTGTTAACAACAGCATCTGGAAAATGCGTTCAGCCTACATTTAAGTCTCGTTTAAGGGCACAACCGTAACCTTTCAGACTTCAATGAATGACGTCAAAAGTCTTTTTCAGAGGTTCCTGAACAGTCACTGATGCATGTATCCCTAATATTGACCACAGAGAGAAAAGTAATCAAAGGAAAAAAAAGAAGCTATTGACCAGAACTATCAAAACTATAATTATTACTTCTTCAAAATGTAACCAGATGTCTTTGCTGTGTTTAGAATAAATGCCACTGGTTCTCGTTTACCCTCCATGAACCAGTTTAACATCATGCCATGTGGTTATCAAAGTCATGCAAATATTACTTCTGCTTGTATGTTGGGAACATCATATAAAGCCTTTCAACAATTGACTGAAATAAAATGCACTTTCAGGAAGGGGTGGGCAAATATCCTGTTTTCTTCACTTTAGATTTTAATGGTGGTTTGGGCGCACAATCAACACCATCCACTATTCCACTCGCAGTGCAGAATTTGGCACTGGGCTCTTTGAGGAGTACGAAATGTGAGATGGACCGCTTTGTGAAGATTATTGAAAAGATGCTATTTTATTACCTCAAAAGGTTGGGTAAATGTCTCACTATCCTTACCCTGACGAGGATTTCCCTACCTAAAATAAACTAAATGTTTCTCTCCCTCACGCGTGTACCTACAACTACTCAACAAGGTAATATATGGCAATTCAGAACCGACAAAAACAGTTACATTTGCATCATAATAACTGTCTCTGCTTTGAATTCCCCTTCCCCAGACTCAAGCAGGATTCCATTCAACAGCTGGAAAAGCATAAGGAAAAAGTTCCAATTTAATTCTTTAGCTTCCTACTTGTCAGCAAAAGATCAAATGCTTCAGAATTGTTCAACAAGGTTAACTTGACAACAAAACATCCAATACTTCAGAATTGTTCAACGATGGTTCATTCTCTTCTGCTTGTGATATCAATAACTCAAACAATTGTCTTCATATAAACCAAGAACACTTCCTTAGTGCTTCATGATTAACATACATGGTTTTTGTCAGGATTATTCGGCAACAACATACTTGTTCTGACAATGTTAACACTTCTGCAGCAGCTTACACAAAAGTTTGTCAGGCTGATTCTGTAATATTTCACCAAAACATATCAGTGGTTCTACCATTTCTTCTTTATGACTTTTCAACACCACTTCACAGTACTTGATCATCTTTCACCTGGTCCTCTCACCTGCCAGACCTATTATTTCAATGTTCTCTGTTCTGGTGTGCTCTCCTGCCAGGTCAGAATAAATTACTAACTCCAAGTACTTCTGTGGTATCAATCATCGTCCAACAATTTAGCAATGTCTCTTGCTTCACAACATCACGTTTAAGAATTTCTTCAGGGAAAACAAAATTGACATTGGTTTTTATTATATACTTCGTCCCAGGAAGATAGCTCAGCGGCAACGTGTTCAGCTTGGAAGAAAGACAACACGAAGCAACACAGATTCGATCCCCGGGTCCGCACTTAGTAACCTCTGGGTATTTAAGCGTGTTATAAATACTCAACTAAGACAAAAAAAATAAACAATTATGCAACCATTCCTGTAACAGTGCCTCGATGCCCGCGGGCTGTGTGAGCGCTTTAAAAATGCTAATAAATAAATAATATATATATATATATACACACATATATTATACACTTGTGATTTCCGCACACTCTGTAAGTTATGTTCCACTCTTATCGAAGGACCTCTCCAAGAAGGGCAGCCTTCTTGCCGCTCTTGTTTCCCCACTTCTTCATTAACCAAATACTGACAATTGTTCTTTCTCCCCCTGACTCTTCTTTGGCAATGTGGGTTTAAGCCAGTTCCTTTTTTGAGCTTCTTTAAAGATGGGCAATAGGTTTTACAAACATTTGGATTGTCATTTGCGCCCTCTTGGCTTTGGCAATAGTTGTTCTTTTTTATTTGCCTTGTTATAACTCTCTTTTGGCTTTGGCAGTGGTAGTTTGTATTGGGTTCTTGAATTATTGCCCCATCTTGTTGCTGGCTTTCCATTTGACCCACATGCATATAACCACAGCACTTTGGTATGATAATCAAGCTCTCATTATTCGACTTGATCCTTTCAACGTCAGTTTGGTTTACAAAAGAATGATTTGTCTACTTTCTTTCGGATCAATATTCAAAATTAGTTTTCCTCTTGAATTTCCCTTGTACGCGTGTTGTTTTTTATTTTAAAGCACCTGGTTTGAGCAAGCGAGCGGTCACAGAGCGCTCCGGTATCACAATATCTTAGTGAACTCACCGAGTCTGGTGTGTGCGTCCGTTCACCTCATTGCTTCCAGGTTCTGTCCCTCAGCTGCTTCTCGTGAACAAGCTTCCTAGGTTGGAAGTGCTAGAGAGCCTCTGAACAAAGGACAAGGACGTTGCCTGCAAACACTCTCCTCAGCTTTGGCCGTCCACCTTAAAGGACGACATGCACCCAGCGAAGAAGCTAGGAGGAGTGCCACAACAAGAATCAACCAGCATTCATCTTTTAACATTTTAGAGGCAGTCGAGCCCACGAACCGGGACCGGCTGCACCACTGACTGTTGTCAAGCAGCAGTCACTAAAGCCGTCAGTCCAGCTTTCAGGTACGACAACCAACACAAAGATCATGATTCTTGACCCTGAGCCACCCTGTAGGCCAGCCTGCAGTCGTCCATCCAGCCTTGCTTGATGAACTGCCTGCTGCCTGATGCCTGCAGCTGTCTCCCATCTTGAACTCTGTTGCAGGAGCTAAAAAGCATCTTGGAACCGACATGATGCTGTCCAGCATCAAGCTCATCTCAAGCACCAGGTACATTGTGATTCTGAGCACCTGGTCCTTCTCCGAAGGCTCTAGTGACATTTACGTTAAGACTGATTGCTTTACCGATTATCCTCCTTTCAGTATCCAGATTGCATCCCTTTTCTTTGTGAAACTGTCAGTATTCTGTGTTCTGCTACAGGGTGGGTTGTATTTTGTAGTGTGCTGTCTGTGGTAATAAAAATAAAAAGAGATATTTTCATACAGCCTCGACTGGACAGTCCCTTTTATCATTGGGTAATAATTGTATTTTTGCTGTGTTACAACTAACCAACGATCCACAACCTTGGGTAGATAAACCTGCCGTTCTGTCCACTATACCAAAATTGGATAAGGAGGTTTATAATTGACTTCTGTTTCCAATCTGTTCGGATAGCTTCTGGTGTACTAGAGGTGTGGGGCTGATGGTTTAGAAACCGTTATTCATCCCTGGACCACTGGTACCCCAGAGGTTGATTTGTCACAGTGAGGATAGCTTTTTAAATGTATGATTCCTGCAGAGCAGCCTCTGCAATTCAGGTCTCTGGGGGAAGTTTCTAACTCGACCTCTGCAATTAATGCTTCTATAGGCAAAGACCATATCCGGACCGGCAACTACTCGACACTCGACAACGGTCCCGGGGCTTTCTTCCTCCTCCAGTTTCTGCCGTTGCTGCAACGTGGTGAGTTCACAACTACTGCTTCGTCATCTACTAATGGCCTGCACCTGAGGGGGCCTTTTAAGCCTTCCAGTCTCCCTCAGATGTGGGTCATTTCCACTAATATGCTGCACTTTGCAGTTTTATGCCTCTTCAGCCCTCATCCCTGTCACCTTTTTAACAATGTTTTCCACTGAATTTCATAGGTTTTTACCAGTGCACCCTTATTCTGCCACAAGTTAATTATATTATACTCACTGCCAATGTAGTAGCAGTAGATTCTGTAGACAATACAAATGTTCGTGGACAGGAGGTAGCATTCACAAAGCCCAGGAGCACAGGGGAGAACAGAACATTTTCTACCCATCATCCAACAAACACATATACATAAAGCAACATTACTTATATTTACTGCACTCAAATATAACAGTGCAAATGATTACTTGAAAATGTAGAAATTATGTTTTATTCATAAAACACAATATAATGGAATGCACCAAGCATAACCCATAAGTGTAGACCTCATATTAACACTTCAATACAACTGTTCATAGAGATAGACAAACACCAAGAGCTTATTCTAAAACAATCTGTCACCAAAAAGTAAGTGCACTGTATTTATTTCTTGATTATTAGCATTCATTATGTAAACATGTATTATAAGGAAAAGGCACAATGTTTTCATTTTGACAGAAATGGCAAACACACTTGAGTGGTAAGAGGAAAACTTCCCAAAAGAAGAAATGAGTGACAGTAACAACTCTAATGGTATACAGTACGCTGTCCAGTCATTTGGTCGAAAGACATTTGGTCGAAAGCAAATGGTCGACGGAATTTGGTCGAAAGCCAAATGGTCAAATTTTTTATTTTTATTTATATATATATTTTTTAGGTTTTCGTTTAGGGAAAAAAAGGGTTGTTTTAGAAAAAAAGGGGTTGGGGGACCCCCCCTCCAAAAAAAAGAAAGTGAAAATACTAAAAAAAAATTCTACCATTTGTCTTTCGACCAAATGACTGGTAACCATACAGTACATCATTTAATATAAATACATGATGTAATTTGTACAGACCTCACTAAAAGAATAATCTATTTTTTTCTTACAGTACATAGTTTTCATGAAGAAACTGCGCCTCAATTTAACTATACACAATCCGAAGAATCACAAAGAGACGCCCTATCCTCAACTGTACATAATCAAATCATAAACTTGTCTGCAAAATTGGATGAACTAAGTAATGATTTTAAGGAACTTTTACAATATGTCAAAAATCATGTCAATAACATTTTTCCCTATAACTGTCCTTCTTGCACCTGTCCCCCTTGTCTCCAGCAATCATCCCCATCAAATACCCTACATTTAAATCAAAGATGCTTTCATGAAAGCTAGCTCCCTTCCTCCCCTGATCAATGATCATTATTGTACAGAAATCCTAATTCTCCCATTTATGTTTCTCACTCCAATACCCCATCCCTTTCATAAATACATGTATTTGTTATACTATAAATGTGTTGTATATTGTTGTGTGCTATTTCTTTTTTTTAAGCCCATTATGAGTAGAACACTACGATTGGTCGGGGTGTCCGCACTGAAAATGAAGGTACCCCCGGACAGGCATGATATCTGGACATGTCCAGTTTCACATGACGCATGTTTAATTAGTCCACGAACACCGCACCTGTTCTACAGACACCCATTTGCACTGTGATTCCCACCTTATGTGTGTCTGTGGATTGCCACCAGGGTCGCAGATGTCCCCAAATGTCATCATGTCACCACACATATGCAGCGTAAAAGCCTGTCCACGAATGGTGTCCACGGCCGCAGAAGTTTAAAGTGCATTTTCCACCAATCTAGGATGTTTCAAGCAGAAACCTTACCCTTACACAGTTCTCAGACCCATTCTTGATTGATCTGACAGCTTTTTACAACTTTCCAAAGCCTATTTGCAATTCGGTATTCCACAGACAGCACTAGAGTCTACAGATATTCCTCAGAAGGCACCCACCCATTACTTTTCCTTATTCACAATCTGGCTATCCAGGAGAGAGCACCTGCTTTACTGCTTTGCAGATCTGTTTACCAGAAATGATTGCAGACCATCATGGCATCTGTTATGGCCATTGCTTCTTCCCAGCCACCCCGACCACCACCTCAACAACCTGGAGGGCCTAGACAGGGGAACAGCATGGTAATACAGATGATGAGGATCAAGAGGAAGGTGAAGATGAGGTGGAGGAAGTCCCTATCTCCAGTACATGGAATGTGACCTGGGTGTCGCGATTTTTCACCACCGGTGGAAATGTGCCAAAGGCTGGTGTAGCCAAGGTTTGATGCACTGAGCTGTGGTAAACCGGGGCTGCACTCCTACGGCACCCCCTCCATGCGGTGCCACACAAAGTCCAACCACCCAGGTGCTCTGAGTACCTTTCTCTGGGAAAAGTGGATTGATGCCCTCTACCCCATCTTCCTCAACTGCTCCTGTTACCACAATGGATACTCCTTCAGGGCAGAGGATCTCAGCAGCAACCTCACAGGTCATACAGAACACTGTTAACCCTTACCTTCTGAGGTCCTAGTGCTATGTTTGTAATGTGATGCACCGATGTGTAGGGGGAGCAGGTTTGGGGTGCTTTTGAGGCAGTGGTCAAGGAGCATGAGAAACATTACCACATACCTTGATTAAGGCCTGGCCAGCAACTTCCTCTTTCTACCTGCCCCTTTGTCTCTGTGGTTGGTGCCCTTTCCCTCCGTTCCCTCCCTTCCCGCCACCACTTTACCTTGCCTCTCCCATAAAAAAAACACCAAAACAAACAACACAACAAAACAGTTACTTTAGGAGCCACCTTTCCCAATAAAAAAATGGAAGTGAGTCACAGGCCCCTTTGCAGCCAGCATAGTCTGCGGACAGCGTGGTAGTCCACGGATGTCTAAACATGTCCAAACAATTCCAGGCATGGTGTGGGGACAATGGTGTGGGGACATGAAAAACATTTTAATTGTTTTTCATGCAAAAATGGTGGCTCTTAAAAGAACAATTTCTTTTTGTCTTTTTGACTGTTAAATATGTTTTTGATTATTTTGTTTTATATACTAAACTAACAAAGATGCTACACAACATAATTATTATGTGTTCACAAAAACTGCTTCAATGCATTTTGAACGTTTTCCAGAAATATTTGGTTGCCCACATAACTTAGATGCACTCCATCTCTCAGAGAAAATGTTGACAATATCAAATTTAATGTTCTCATTATGAAAATATGTCATGCCAACATATCACAAAAAATCACACACAGCTTTATTCACATTGCGTCTTGCTTTTTCCATTTGCAGATGAAACACATTTGAACGCATCACATTTGTCTCAGAGTAATCCGAGAAAATATAATTTCTGAATTTTGAAACATTTCCATCAACTTTCCAAATTACTCTTTCATTGCAAACTGCAATAAAATTGAGTAACATACCCCAAACTGTTCCCCCCACAATGAATAACCGGATATTTGAAGTGAACCATATTCTCACAAAAAGGGAGCACATCTGTCCACTTCATCTCTCACACTCCATACCTTGATAATTCAAATTCATGGAATCCAAGCTTTTCACCCAATCCACAGTGCTCAACATAGAACTTCAGCCAATGGATCCAAGAGTCCCTCAAAGTCCATACACTCTGCCTTCTCAGAGACATAGCCATGGCCATTTTCAGTGCTCTCAAAACTCCTGCAAACAAAACTAAGGCTACCTTCTCTTCCTGTACCCCACACCCAGTAAACCTGATTGGTTAATCCCCATACTCCCCTTTACCTGCCAGGCATCCTCAAAAGACCCAGATGTGGCATGTGTCATCTGAGAATTACGGCAGTGTCTGTGGACAGATTGGCCAATTGAAGGGGGTGGGGAGGATTACACTTAATTTAAACAATTTATTTAACAACGGTGGCTCTTAAAAGAGCTGTTTTTTTCAGTTTTGAATTTTGTTTGGCTTTTCTGATTTTTATTTCCTAGAACTACTCAGAAATGTTTGCATATGCACTGTACATCTTTTTCACATGACCTTTCTCAGTGCATTTTGAATATTTAGAAGAAACATCTGATTCACAAAATGAGCAAAATTCACTCCATTACCCCGAAAACTGTTTACACCACCCAACTTGATGTTTTCATTTTCAAAAGATTCCATACCTACACCATTAAGAAAAGCATATACACCTTCATTTACAAGATGCCTACCTTTTTCTAGTTGTACACAAAACACATTTGGGCATCTCCATACTTCCCTTGAATATAGTTCTGAAGAAATAATCTTTCTACATGGAAGACATTCCATCAAGCATCAAAACGTATCTTTTAATGCACCCTGCAAATATAGTGGAGTAACGTAGCCCAAACTATTTCCTCCACAATGAACAACAATAATATCTGGGCATTGAAAGTGAGCCATAGTCTTACAAAATTATAATTAACTCTCCCGGTTCGGCCTGGACACTGCATCCCACCAAACCTCCACTCCTTCCAAATCAATACTACTAGAGGTGCCACACAACTTAGTATACCTTTTCAAATGATTCATCCAACAATCTCCCAGCATCCACACAGTGAGCTTTTTCTTAGCAAAAGCCTCATCCATCTTTCATACACACAACAATCAACACATCTACTAGCCTCTCTTCCTGTAAACCACAACCAGAACACCTCTTTGGCTAATCCCCACAGTCCCCTTTCCATGCCAGGCATCCTCAAAAGACCCAGATGTGGCACATGCCATCTGCTGACTACCGCAGCATCTGCAGATCCTGTAACACTGGGGCAGCCCTTCTACCCTTTCCACTTTCATGTTCTCAACACTCTCTGATTGGCTGCTTTCAAACATTCACACCTCCATGCACCAATCACATCCAAAAACTCTACACCTAACCCTGTCTTCTCAATTCAACACTTCAGATGTACACTTGAACGCTGAGAGTACATATCTCCTGTTAATCACTGCCATCTCCATCAAAAACTACTTTGAAACTCTCAAACATTTCTGTTTCCAGATTCAACATCTGCATCTAACAATAAATAGTACAGGAATGCTTATATATTTTTGGTATTTCCTGCTGCTCATTTACAAATATATATATATATATATATATATATATATATATATATATATATAGAGGGTTCCTGCTACTTACCCTGTAATAAACTTCTCAATAAGCATAATCTCTGGTTTAACCACTACAGCAAAATCCATGCATTGTAGCATTCAGCACCTGCTCATGACCAGCAGCAAATACTCAAAATGCTGTCATTTAAAAAATATTTTTAGGACCAATTTGATAAAAGTAAAAAAAAAATAGGTACATGCATAGCCACACTGTATGTAACTATTTTCTAACAAAAAGAAAAAGCAGATGAAAAAGATTTGTAAAACATGTTTAAGTGGCACTAGGTGTGTGTAAGTTTAATATGTTGGCAGCACATGCATATCTGAAAACATGACCCATTTCAACCTGTAGGTGCTTATCAAGTCTTTATTTTTTCTTTGCATTCTATGACTTGTAATTCCACTTCTCCCATTATACAACTCAGACTACATGTCCCAAAATGCAAAAAAAACAGGACTAGAATGGAATATTCAAAAGTGTGACATGTATATTGCATGAAAAATATTAAATGCTGTCCATTTTAAAAACATTCTTTTTAGGAGTGTTTTTATAAAGGTTTAAAAATGCATTTATAGTACCACTGTATGTAACTTTTTCCTAAAAGAAAGGAAGAGCAGATGCAACACATTTCTACAACATTTTTAAGTGGCACTTGTTACGTGGAAGTATATTATGTTGGAAGTACATGCATACTGGCTAACATAGCCCATTGCAATATGCAGTGGCTTATCCCGTCTTGTATTTTTCTGTGCAATCTGGAACTTGTAGTCCAAGTTTTATAATGGGAAAAGTGGAACTACACGTCCCAAAAGACAAATAAAAAAATAAGACCACATAACCTCCTATAGATTGAAATGGATTACGTTGGCAAGTATGCAGGCACTGCCAACATATTAAATGTACACACACCAAGTGATTGGGGGTCATTCCGAGTAGGGCGGTAAGGGTTAATGGTCACCGGTAACGAGACCGGTGCCGTTAAACCCTTACCGCCCTATTACGAGTTCCCTTTGCGGGTTGGTACTTAATGCCTGCTTTTTGCAGGCATTAAAAAACCAACCCGCAAAGGGACCTAGGAGCTAATTACGGCACCGTAATTTACGGTGCCGTAATTAGCGCCTTCCCCATTCCCATTGAGCCCTATGGGCCAAAAATGGGAATGGGGAAGGGCCCATGGTGAATGGGGAATTACCGCCCCGCCAACCTTGGAATGGGGCCGTAATTCCGCCATTCACCATGGCGGAGTCGGAAAAATAACGGCGTCAACCAAGGCGCTAATAGCACCTTGGTTAACGCCAGGGTCAGAATGAGGCCCATAGACATCCTTTCCACCTGCTTTTATTCTTTTTAATAAAACAAATGCACACAGTGCTCCTATAAATGCACATGCATTTTTTTTAACTTTCATGAATATACTCCTAAAAAGAAACATTTGTAAACACTAAGGATTTTCTATTTTCAATTCCATAAACATGTCACACTTTCCAACCTGACTCATTACACCCCTTACACTCCCACCATTGTCCGCCTGCTCACACATATGTGTACACCACCAAAGTATCTATCTACAACACTACACCTTACATGTAAAGTACTCTTCTTTTCCAACCTCCACTGTAAGAGAGCAAACACTGCTAGAACAACAATCCCACATTGTGTTACCACTAGGCCCCACATTCCGTATTATTAAAAAACACTGCAACACATTACAAATGCATTGCCCCCAAACACAGCACTTCTTTCATTAAAATAAGCTGCACCAAAGTAACCTACACTTGCACCTTTTTATTACACCCATGTCTGCCCTTTTCTTTCTAATCCCCCCGACACCACTACGCATATTCTAATTGTTCTAAGAACACACTTAACATACTTAAGCACACTATCGATAACCTAATTTTATTAACTCTTTTTCCCAACAACTCTTCCTACCTTCATAAACAACAACCTCTCTTACTAAACATACTTGACCATTACCATATATCCCTACTAACTTTCTTTTACAATTACAGGAAAGAAGACAATTCCTGAACACAGCTACCGAAAAAAAGAATACTCTTCACATCATACAAAGTAAGTACATTAATACAGTATTATTCACTCTATTATTGTAACAATGCAGTGTCACTATATATTAGCCTAGACTATTCTTTTCAAATCAACATTTATTTAACTCGTACTCATTATATTGTAGCATGCACACTCTTTCTATTTCCATCTAAACACCACCAATACAACACCCACTTTTTTCCTCAAAACATCATAATGTCCCTTCTTATTCATTCGCACCACCACCACTCTCTTACTCACTAACCCAAACCCATCACACCTGTACATACTCTTACTCTTACAACCTTCCCAAACACAAAATATCATCCAACTACACAATCACACAACAAACTATTCATCTCTACAATCACACCTAAGAACAATACATCCATATGCATTACAGAACTTCAAAATCAAAACTTCTTTTCAACAGACACAACACAATGCCTACTATAAAGCAATTACAAACAAAAGAAAGAAAAAAAGAGCAGATAAAAATGAAAGCAAGCCATATACTTATTCACCTCGAAAACAATGTATAGAAAACATTACAACAAAAGAATTAGAAACCTCACTCAAAAAACAAAACCAGCCATGACTAAAAAAGGCAAAGCCCATCCTGAAAAAACTAAAAGTGAAGAAAATATCTAGAAAGAAAGGCAAACCTACTCAAGATCCTAACACTAAATTTACCAGTCTTAACATAACCACTATAAAGCAACTCAAAAAATTAATGTTACAAAAAAGTTCTTCACAATCTTATCACAAAAGCTGAAAAGTCACGATCTACCCTCAAAAACTACTGCAGGAGACTTACCCTTCAAAATCTAATTGACAGCGTACTTCTACTGAAGAGAAAATCATTTATAATGATTTTAAACAGAATGAAACCACTAACTAAATGAATGAGTACATTACAAAAAGTAGTTCTAAACATGCACAATGTCAATATAGATACCTTTTCAAACTTCTGTGAAGGTGAATGGATTAACAGAAGCAGCAAAGAACCATATTCCAATGAAGAGGGTTAGAAACAAGAACAAAAAAAAAAAAACAATTACCATAGATAGTGATGACCGAGGGTATGAAATGTTGGGAGACACCATTAAGGCAAAAGAAACCCTTATAGAAAAATTTTCCACAACTAACTTTCAACCAAAGCTTCTTTTCACTCAAACAAACCATCCACATGCAGCCCAATGTATAATGTAAGGCAACAATCCTTCAAATGTTTATGACAATTCCTCTATCACTATGTAAAACTAAAAGACAAAAGTACAATGAAAACTTTACAAACCATGGACTCCTGTCCAGTGCACAGCCACACTGGTCTGCGAGGACATTCATCAGCCTGCATGTTGGGAACTGCTTGCAAAAGCACCTTCGGCACATCAAAATGTTAGCAACACACCATTCCGCTATACAGAATCGTGTGCATAGACGATACTATGAAAAACCTCTTTCTATAGAACTACAACATTTCAATAACATTCTCCTACATGGAACAGCCAAAGAACTCCTTAAAAAACAGAGCACATCCAGAGTAAGTACGGTGGTACTGAAGTTGACTTAGACAATTCAATAACTTCAGAAAACATTGCCAAAGACCTCCTGCACACCAACCTCCTAACAAACACTTGTCGTGATAAGCTGCTAGGCGCTTGCAGTAACCTGCATTTGCACTAACCCACTGAGCTATCCTGTGTGTATTAGAGCCTATTCGAAGCGTGGAGGAAAATGCTGACATCAACCAGGCCTCTCGAACTGGGTGAGCCTGCATGCTTGCAAGGGGTTAATTGCGAAGGCCTTTTCTGAAGACATAAAACATCTAGCATTTGCAAGAGGCTTTACGCAGCCCTTGGGAGCCAGGCACAGCTTTGCTCGTCTTCGCTCTGCGAGTCAGGTGCACTGATAAAGCAAGAATGTCAGATCTTCTCAAAACACAGTGCCCGAAGCCTGGGAGGCAAGACTGGCTGTTTCCAGTCTTGTAACTTTCCAAGCGAAAACATGTTTACTGCCCGGAAGGGTGAGCCTAGAAGCTTCTCGAAGAGCTGACACGTCATGATGATTGACGTGCAGCTCCTAATAAGAGAACTATACTTGGACCAAGGAAGGTGGGACTCATCCTGGGCTGTTGGAAAGACACGCGTACCAAGAAGAACAGTGCCTGGACGACCAGCTGTGCACTATCTGGGCCGAGACTCCTAGCATCACATCCCCACTCTGGTGTAGGACTGTGGGGGCTTGGCCAGTCCTCCCCTCCTCTTCCGAGGAGTGCCAGGCACCTGTAGCGGCAAGGGTCCTTGGTGTGATCAGATCGTACCTTCATCTACATTTTATTAGGAGTGTAAACCAAATAATTGCATATTCATCTGTGATTTATAATTGGTATTATATAGCTTGCACTTTCTATTTCCACATTATTGTAAATTGCTGCTTAGTTCTGATTAGACACTGTAGATAATAAATGCAAACATCATATATTCTGTGTGATTGGCTTTTTTCCAGACTGAGTTCATCGTGCGTCTTAAACCTTATTTTTGTGGGAAGGTAATTAGGAGTGATTTACTTTGCACAAAGGGCTGGATCCCAGGGGGGTGCGGGTACTGTTTATCACTACATTTGGCGCTGTGAGCAGGGTTTATGAGCACAATGCCATTCTGGAAAAAACATACAAAAGATGAATGCAATGGGGAAGATAGTGCACTCTGTCACATTCCAGGATGGCCGGCATCAAATGCTTGGTCGGGTGTGGCAGATATTTTGCATCGGTACTCGGCACCGAGGGCATGGGACATGCTTGAAAATGATGTTTCCCCGGCGGTAATTAGTAAGTGCTTGGAGAGTTTACCGCTTGAGAAATGCAGAAGGGAGCTAAAGGCAGCAGGAAACATAGGCTGGTTATTCCTGCAGGCGCTCAGAAAGGTGCATGAGAATGAATTGCTTAAAGATGCGCAGATTCGCAAATTAACTGATGAGATTTCACTGCTCCAGGAGCAACAAATAATTATGAGAGAGACCCTTGAATCGTCCGTTAAGCGGGCTGATCAGATGGAGGACAGGTGTGCCTCTTTAGCTGTGCATGTAACCACTCACAAGCGCAGACAGCAGCGGGGCAATCCGTCAAAGATAAGGATTTGCGCGCTAATTAGGAAAGATAACTGGGACCCAAATTTATGGTTGGGTGAAGTAAGTGACAGCGAAACTGAGCAAGCATATGACTGGAATGAATCTGTTGAAATTAGGCTTGCAGAATTAGATTGTTCTGATGAAGAGGAGCTGGAATGTGCTCCAAAGAAATGTGTTTATCCAGCGCGGCCGTTAATCACTAACAAGTCAAAAGGCCAAGCTGGCGGTGCAAATATTCAGAATACTAGAATTGTCCGCGATTATACACAGACAGAGCTTTTAGAGATTGTTAAGTTATTTAGACAGAAGCCAGGTGAAGCACTTCTGAGGTGGTACCTTCGCCTCTGGGACACGGGTGCCGATAGTATCTTCTTAACCCCAGAAGAACTGTTAAAGATGGGTTCACTCACTACTAATGTAATGTTGGGACAGATAGTGTGCGGTGCGCTCGGGCAGCAAGGCTCTCATTCCTTGTTTAATTGGCTTCAGACTGCCCTAATGACTTTGTATGGGAGTCCAATGGATATGGAAGAGAGTTGGGGCGGTTGGCAATCACTAACTGAAGCAACAGATCAGCTTAGAGAGATGGGTTTACAGTGTGCACTGTACAGTGCAAATTTTGCAGGGCCTGACATGGAGTTGTTTACAGCTGGCATGCGCGCACGTTTGTTAAGAAATGCACCGAGTCACATGAAGGTCGCATTGCTTTCATTGCTGGGTCCAGCGCAAGGCAAAGCCATTGGTGAAGTGGCACTTCTGTTAGGGCAATTAGAAGCGCTGGATGTGCGTAAAGCAGCGCGCCTAGTGGCTGCAAACAATGATTCAGAGAAAAAGCGTGGCAAAAATGTAAAGTCTAAAGAGAAAACTGATACTGTTGAGATCACACACAGACAAATGTGGGTGGACCTGCTAAAAGCAGGAATTCCAAGGGAAGAGATAGACGGTAAACCCACATCTGTGCTGCTTGAGAAATGGAAGAAATTGAAAAAACAGGGATCGGGAAAAACTAAGCCCTCTGCACCCCCTGAAGAGGAGGTGTTGAAGCCCAAAGTGCGAGCAAAAGGTTACCCTGATTTGGCAAAGGACAAGTGGGAGGTCCCAGACCCCATTTTGTATTGAAGGGCTGGCTCTGTCTTTGAGGTACGGTTAATAAAGAGAACTAGTCCCAGAGACAGACGCCCTTTTGTGCCACTTACATTGTATTTGGATGAGAAAGTAAAACATGTTTTGGCTTTACTAGACACAGGAGCTGAGGTAACCATTCTGAATGACAATCCCAGTAAATTATCTGGTCCCAGAGTTTTGGTCAATGGTTATGGGGGAGCAGAAACTGTTGCAAAAGCCTTTAATGTAAAAATGTCAATTGGCGAGGGATTGCCTTTCACAGCAAATGTTTTGATTGCTGATATACCGGAGTACATCCTTGGCATGGATGTGTTGTTGGGCAACTACAGATTTAGGCGAATTTGTTTTTGGCAATCGAAAAATCCATGTGAAAGTTGTTAAAACCTTTTTTGGTTGGGCATGCCAAATGGTCCCCCTTGCATTTACCTCCTCCTGCTGAGCCAGTGTGCGTGAAACAATACCGGTTGCCAGGAGGACATAAAGAGATTGGTGAAACTATTGAGTCATTGGCGAAAGCTGGCATAATGAGGCCGGCAGTCAGCTCATTCAACTCGCCGATCTGGCCTGTCCGCCACCCAGATGGGGCGTGGCATCTGACAATTGATTACCGCATTTTGAACAAGAAGGTGCCGCCCTTAGCTGTGGCGGTGCCAGACATCATCACCCTGATTGAAAACCTTACGAGAGAAGTGGGTGAATGGCATGTGGTCCTTGACCTGGCCAATGCATTTTTCTCCATTGATATTGACACTGAATCACAAGACCAATTTGCTATCACTTGGGGAGACAGACAATTTACCTTTACTAAATTGCCCCAGGGGTATGTGCATAGTCCCACTCTGTCTCATGGATTTATTGCCAGAGACTTAAAGATGGTGCAGTTGGATGATGTATTTATTGCTCATTACATTGATGACATCATGCTGACCAGTGCTGAGAAAGAACATGTAGAAAACGCTGCTGAAAAGTTGATCACACACATGCAAAATCGGGGGTGGGCCATAAATCCCAAAAAGTATAGGGGCCTGTTCAAGAGGTGAAATTTCTAGTTGCAATCTGGTCTGGGTCAGTTAAGAAAATTCCCGACCTGGTAATTGATATGGTTCAGCAGATGGCTCCACCAGCAGATACAAAAGAGGCGCAAAGATTCATTGGGTTCATGGGTTTTTGGAGAAATCACATACCTCATTTAAGCCTGATACTGAAACCCATTTACAAAGTCACCAGAAAGAAACATGACTTTACATGGGGCCTAGAGCAACAGACGTCCTTCCAACAGGCTAAAGACGCATTGCAAAATTACATCATGCTGGGGCCCATGACAAAAACTGATCCTTTTGAATTGGAAATTCTTGTCTACAATGACGTGGCTGTGTGGAGCTTGTGGCAAAACCAAGGACAGAAAAGAGTGCCACAGGGGTTCTGGTCAAGGAAGCTCACAGATCCTATGACAAGATACACTCCGCTTGAGAAACAAGTTGCTGCAGTGTACTGGGCTCTAGTTGAAACTGAAAGAATCACAGGCGAGCAACCAGTGACAATTTGCACAGAAATTCCAATCATGGGCTGGGTGCGTGACACTGCTGCAAGTGGGAAAAGTGGCAGAGCACAAGACGCCACTCATGTCAAATGGAAATGGTATTTACAGCAATGTGAGAAAGCTGGCCGCACAGGGGTTTCCAGACTGCAAGAACAAATGCTGGAGGCAGTAGATCTGGAAGCGATGCCTGAACCAAACACCCCTGTGGCGTTGCCAGAATCTCCCTTCAAAGTCGCACCTGCCTATGATACATTGACAGAGGAAGAACAAAAGTCTGCATCGTTCACGGACGGCACCGCAAAGTTTGATAAAGGGCAAAGACACTGGCAAGCTGTTGCATTCCAGCCCCACCGAGAAACACTGCTAATGAGAGAAGGTGTGGGAGGATCAAGTCAGTATGCTGAACTGCAGGCGGTGGCCTCCGTGATTGAACAGGTGAAGGAAACAGAGACTGCATACATATACACAGACAGTTGGGCCACATATCAAGGCCTGACACATTGGGCACCGGCATGGAGAAGAGATGGTTGGCAGATCAAGAACACTCCGATCTGGGGAGGGCCAGACATCTGGGAAGAGATGTGGTGCAAAGGTGAGAGGTGCAAAATCTGCATTGGGCATGTCGATCCACACATGCCCCCGACACCTCACTGGCTGCCCTGTTCAACAATGAAGTGGACCAAATGGCAAAGATTTGCCCAGTGACAACACCGCAAGAAGCTGAGGTGCTGCAAGGGATGGCAGATTGGGCACACCAAACCTCAGGGCATCTAGGGCAAACAGGAACTTATCATTGGGCAAAAAAGAGACAATTGCCCATTACCATGGATCAAGCCAGACAAGCTGCCTCCCATTGTTCCGTGTGCTGTGAAGTGAAACACTACCCTCTGGAGAGGAAGCCTCAAGGACCTTTGAGAAGAGGTGAAAGAGCTGCTAGCGTATGGCAAGTTGACTACATTGGCCCTTTACCGCCCGAGAATGGAAAGCATTATGTGTTGACCATGGTAGACACATACTCTGGACTTTTATTAGCTTATCCAGCCACCCATGCAGATCAACGGGCTACCTTGCAAGGCATGGAATACCTCATCAGACACTATGGCATCCCGGATGAAATCCAATCAGACCAAGGCAGCCATTTTGCTGGACACAATGTGCAAGACTGGGCACTAGAGCAAGGCATAAAATGGACACTGCACATCAGCCGGTACCCAGAATCCTCTGATCTGGTGGAACGTAGCAATGGGCTGCTCAAGCAACAAATAAAGAAGCTGACTAAGACTCACACTCTCAAGGGGTGGTCCAAACATCTGGCACAAGCGCTGTTTGAACTGAACAATCGTCCACTGGGAAATCGCCAGACACCCTTTGTGAGACTGACAAGTGAGAAAGTGGAATCTACAAAGACTCTTGTTGCGTGGAAAACCGACAAAGAAGCTAAGCTGCCTGTGCAAGCCACTGCAGGCAGCATTGGACTTGATCTATCTACCTGTGAAGATGATGTTATACCGGCGGGGCAAACCAAATCTATCTCGCTGGGTATTGGCATCAAATTGCCGGCTGGCACTTATGGACGCATTGCTGCACGATCCAGCCTGGCAAAACAAGGCATTGACATATTGGGAGGTGTGATTGATCCTGATTATAGAGGGACTGTTTCGGTACTTTTACATAATGCTGGTGCATCTGCAGTACCATTAACCAAATATGACCGAATTGCACAATTGATTTGTGAACGAGCAGTTGTCCCCCTAGTGGTAGAGAGCAAGCAATCCCCAGACACTACATTGAGGGAGGAAGGAGGCTTCGGTAGCACGGGAAAAAAGGTGTGGGTGCACCATTCTAACAAAAAGCCTGAGGCTGGGGAAGTGTTAAGTCAAGGTGTTGGAAGTACTTATGTTGTACTTTTGCATAATTCTGACGTGCCTGTTTATATTCCCGCTACTAGGCTCACACCACGAACGTAGAGCAGTATGAAGGGGATGGGACTTGCCTTGCTGTGGGTGCTCTTGGCCTGCCAAACCAACGCTTTCTCTGTAAAGAATGGGTTGATGCAAGACGCTACATGGACTCTGAGAATCGCATGCACTACACCTGATGCTCCAGTCCTGCGTGATAACTACAACTGCACCGTAACCTGTGAGAAAAGCGTTACAAATGAGTATCCACATGGAACTGCAAGAGTTCTAGATTGGCACATTGTCGGACACCTTTTGTCACTAACTCATATGACTGGTGCTTATGAAATCTTAGGCCCAAATGTTTCAGTGAATGGATCAAATAATTTATTTGATGTTTCATGTTTCTTTTGCCCCAAGAACTGCAGCGAGTGTACTCGCCAAGATTTTCTGGACTATAACTTGACCAAATGCTTTTCATACAATTGTACGTTGAAACAGCCTCTACCAGATGGTAGTATGGTGTTTATATCAAAAACCAATATTGTATATGGTAGGCATCCCACTTGGAGGATGGTGTTTTTCAAATCACACAAAGTAGAAACTGTGAACATGCTAGATTTTCCAGTAGTAAGACAATATTTAAATTGCAGACATGTGATGCACGCTTCTATCATTACAGAGGTACACTTAGACATAGATTTGTCACGGGGCAATGTTTCCTTAGTACTACCAAGCTGCTATAAATGGAGTCAATTTCTATGGCCCATCACCAAATTGCTTGTAGCTAGGGGTTTAGATTTATTAATTGCGGGTGCAGCGGGAGTGGGAACGGGGGCTTTAAATGCTTTTGACATAGAAACTGTGCGCAACAAGTTAGCCACTATGGATTCTGATGCCAGCGGCGCTATAAAGGTTCTGGCCCAGTGGGGCCCATTGATAAGCCCTACCCTGCGCAACACTGCTACAAGTATTGGCAACCACTGGAAGTGGCAGAATTTCAGCGATGAAGACATTTTCTCTGCCATAGGGCAGGTCAACAAAACTGATAAAGACACACGATGCATTCTATGGCAAACTTTGCTAAATCAGCAGGTGTTGGCTTTCCGCTCCGAATGGGGGCGACTATCTTCAACTCACTGGCACACAGAGCTACAGTTACCAGCAAACATATGGATTAAGCCGCTTGCTTTTGATTGCATGAATAACACATGCCATGCGTTAATGCAAGTTAGTAGGACCGCTTATGCTCTAGAAATATGGTGCCCTTTTATAGTATTGCCTATGAAAATCAATGGTTCCTGGTGGGTTCCGCAAATACGAGGGGAATGGTTAGACAGCCAAAACTACACCATCCACAGTCACACCTGCATGCCCTGGGATCAGGGGTGGGTGTGTCCCCTAACTGAGAGGGTTCCGGACCCATGCATGCATCCCGTAGCAGGGGAGTGCACCTGGATGCAATACCACATTAATGGGACTGACATCTTCCAGATAGATCAGCATAAAGCTTGCGTAGTTACTAATCATTCCTTGCTTATTAACAATTATAAGCTATTAGGGAATCCTCAAGTCTTTTGCGTAGATCAAGTTGTGACTATCTTAGACATTGTTACTCATACCTTATATTCTTTAACTCAGTGGTCTCACACTACCGTGCATGCTAAGCTCACGCATTTGCTTAACTGGACTCTATCCTATGGGGTGATTACTGCCCAGCTTCAAGCTATTAGACAGTTTTCCCAAACTGCTTGGAAAGATTTCCAGACGCTAGCTACCTCGGTTATTTCTGCAGAGTACAAGCTGATAATAGACAGAAACCAATTAATCAAAACTGCTGACCATCTGCAATCAGTTACTACTCACCACTGGTGGGATATATTCACTGGATGGTCTCCCTCCTCCACTAAGCTGCTTAATATAATACTGCACCCATTGCTGTGGTTGCTGATTTCCCTAATATTCATACTTATCGTCTTCATTGGGCTCTTGCGCAGAATGTCTTTCCTTTATACTAGAATGACTGCGCTAGAGAAACGCTTAATCGGCCTACAGCACACTGTACATGCTTCCAAATCGTGGAACTGAGTCAGCATTTTCAGGCCTCACTTCGAAAGGGGTGGAATGTCATGATAAACTGCTAGGCGCTTGCAGTAACCGCCATTTGCACTAACCCACTGAGCTATCTTGTGTGTATTAGAGCCTATTCGAAGCGTGGAGGAAAATGCTGATATCAACCAGGCCTCTCGAACTGGGTGAGCCTGCATGCTTGCAAGGGGTTAATTGCGAAGGCCTTTTCTGAAGACATAAAACATCTAGCATTTGCAAGAGGCTCTACGCAGCCCTTGGGAGCCAGGCACAGCTTTGCTCATCTTCGCTCTGCGAGTCAGGTGCACTGATAAGGCAAGAATGTCAGATCTTCCCAAAACACAGTGCCCGAAGCCTGGGAGCCAAGACTGGCTGTTTCCAGTCTTGTAACTTTCCAAGCGAAAATATGTTTACTGCCCGGAAGGGTGAGCCTAGAAGCTTCTCGAAGACCTGACACGTCATGATGATTGACGTGCAGCTCCTAATAAGAGAACTATACTTGGACCAGGGAAGGTAGGACTCATTCTGGGCTGTTGGAAAGACGCGCGTACCAAGAAGAACAGTGCCTGGATGACCAGCTGTGCACTATCTGGGCCGAGACTCCTAGCATCACATCCATGCTCTGGTTTAGGACTGTGGGGGCTTGGCCAGTCCTCCCCTCCTCTTCCGAGGAGTGCCGGGCACCTGTAGCGGCGAGGGTCCTGGGTGTGATTAGATCGTACCTTGATCTATATTTTATTAGGAGCGTACGACCAAATAATTGCATATTCATCTGTGATTGATAATTGGCATTATATAGCTTGCACTTTCTATTTCCACATTATTGTAAATTACTGCTTAGTTCTCATTAGACACTGTAGATAATAAATGCAAGCATCATATATTCTGTGTGATTGGCTTTTTTCCAGACTGAGTTCATCGTGCGTCTTAAACCTTATTTGTGTGGGATGGTAATTAGGAGTGATTTACTTTGCACAAAGGGCTGGATCCCAGGGGGGTGCGGGTACTGTTTATCACTACAACACTTAAAAAAAGTAATAGTTACATTTCAAAGCACATCTGCTGAAATACCAGACCAAGTATGTGTTTGTTGTCAGAGAACCTTTTATAAAAAGAGCACAACAACAGTAGATATGGCCTACAAAATAGAGGACAATGAACAATTACAATGGTTCCAATTATCTTTATATCTAACAGCAGAAAATAAATACAAAATAACTGACCCTTAAATACTTTGGACATACCACAACACAAAACCTGACAATAACCAAATGCCATCACGTGCTATCACTAAAAACTTAGAAATATTCCCATGTCCAAAGGCTCTCCAACAACTTTACTTGTATGAGAGCATTGTAATCCAAACAGTACACCCATTTCAATCTACAATATGCCCTGAGCCAAAAACAGCCAAATTACCTCTATCCGCGATACTAAAGGGCATCCGTGCATGACAAAGTAATATATTTCCATTTAATTTTACAGAAAATGTAGAAACCCTAGGAGTACAATGACCAATAGATTAAACTTTGATTGTACTAGTTAATGGTACACCAACAGAAGACAACAACATTTAGCAACAACTCATTGACTTGAACAAAGTAAGACAAGCCCTACAATATCTAAAAGACAACAATGAATACTACAAAGATATAAACATAGAGGGAAACTTAAAAGAAACAACCCAAATAATTCAAGATTCACCAGCAACTGCCCAATTTGAATGTGTAAATCCTGTTACTGCAGCCAACATTTTAGATCAGTATACAATTCACCTACTACACTCCAAAGACACCATTGAAGATGCATTAGAAATTAATCAAATGTATCAAACCAAAGGTTCCCCAATGAGCGTATGGCATGCAAGAGTAGAAGCAAAGCACATTCTTTTCCTCTACTCTTCCCTACAGGAAAAGGAGGAAGATATGACTAAAGGTCCACACAAATTAGTGCATCAGAATATCGTTCTTTACAAATATATTCTGAAAAATTTAGAATACATTTTCCACCTCCTTTTTGAAAGTGAACTAGCAACTCTATGTTATGAAGTGGCACACACATTAAAAACAGGCTCTGATTTTTTTAACATGCCCGCTAACCAACTATTTAAACAAATAAAATAAAAAGATGACGTTTTGCAGTCAAGTATCAAACATCTGTTAGAAAACATGTGTGCTACAAAGGAATACTGGTTCAAACGTCATGCTGATGTACACTGTATGCTAAATAACCTAGGCCCACCCACATGTTTTGTTACTTTAAGCTGTGCAGTGTACGCACGGGATGACTTGCACGACTTCTTACGCACGCAAACCAAAATAAAGATGGAATAGATATAAAAACACATGGTGAACTCTGTTCTCCTGGCCCTGTCAATGTATCAAGGTACTTTCACCATTGCTTCATTGCCATGCTGCACTTCATCTGCAATAAAACTACCCCTCCGTTTGGAGAAGTGCAACACTTCTTTTGGAGAAAAGAATAACAATCCAGAGGAGCACCACAAATCAACATGCTTTTGTGAATAAAAGATGCTCCCAAATTTGCCCATGACAGTGATGCCACTGTTTTACTGTTTATTGAAAAATACACACCCAGCAACATCCCTTGAGAAACCATGGAAAGTGACCTACGTACACAAATCTTACACGTCCAAAAAACTGTCAATGTAGATATAAAAACAGAGGTAAATACTATACCAAATGTCGCTTTGGCTTCCCTAGACCCATTCGACACATTGTAAAAGTCAAATCCCCAAAAACAAATGCAACATTAAAAGGGACAAAGCATCAAAGTACATAAATGTTTACGATTCAATCATTGCCCTCTTGTGGAATGCAACAATTCCAATGCAGTTGCAAGATAATTCACATCCTATCTCACCAATACTGAGAAAACAGAGCTAAAAGACCTCTGGGATGATATATCATCTGAAAAAAAAGAAATCACAACAATTGTATAGCGTTGGTATAAATATATTCTCCCATAGAGAATGCAGGTGCTACCAGCCTGCAGACAGTTTAATGGGTACAGCCTTATATGGCAGGATTGAACACATTGTCTGGCTAAACCTTGGTCCAGCTTCATCCTGAAAGAGAGTAATAAAATCCTCCCAAGAGATAGAAAAAATTGCCATACATGATCCCAACAGCCAGGACATTTTAAAAAACTATTTAATTGACTACCCAAATATAAGTACTGCTTTGGAAAACATGTGCTTGTATGACATACCCCAAAACTGCACCCACATAAAAAATGGCACACCAGATGAGATAGCTGGCAAATATTCAGTCTCAACTTGTGAAGGACGTCTAGTAAAACGTACCAAACCCAGCCTAATTAATCATATGAAGTTATCATTTCAATCTCTACAACACAGACAACTGTATTACATGGCCGACCTGTAACTTCTTTAACCTTGGAGAAAATAAGAAGAATTAATAGGTGAAAATGGGGGTCATTAAGAGGTTGGAGGTAGCCATGGCGCTGTGAGTGCCATGGTTACCCCCATATCGCATACCGGGTCTGGATTCCCTGAATGGGGAAATACCAGGACATTCCAACCTTGGAGGGCCCAGTATTTCCCCATTCAGGGAACCCGGACCCGGTACTTTCCCATTCCCATTTGAGCCTCCATAGGGCTCAATTGAAATGGGGAACATGCTAACAATGGGCCCGTTAATAACGGGCCCATTGTTAGCATGCTGGTTTGCTTATGGGACCCGCTAAGTGCACCTGGTTTTACCAGGCATCCTTACCGGGTCCCGTGAGCAAACCTCATAATGAGGTGGTAGGGGTCGTTAAACCCCTACCGCCAACCTCGTAATGACCCTCAATGACTCATTTGAAACTACATTCAAAGCAAATGAAAGCAGTATAACAAATGCCAATGTCAGACTATACAAGGAAATGTTAAAGGAAGCCAAGAACCACTTAGAGAACCACTCATTCTAAATGAAGCAGAAATAGCCATGACAGTGCTCAAATCAAAGCTAAATGATGAACAACTCACCAATTATCTAGAAGTCACTGAAGAAATTGCTGTATGTAAGTGGTGAAGCTGGTTCTGGTAAAATATTTTTAATTAAAATAATCAGCACATTTCTATAAACCTTAACAAACTACAACCTTTTGGCTGTCGTAACAGCACCTACGGGTTTAGCTGCCTACAACAGAGGAGATGTAACTTTACACCGACTACTGCTCCTTCCCGTAGAACAGCAAAACAAATTTGAAAACTACCAATTATCACCAGAAGCTACTAATGAAGTATGCAGAATTCTGAAACAAGTGAAAATGCTCCTAATAGATGAAGTAAGCATGGATTCCAACCTCGTGTTGGCATTAATTCACCTCGGAATGCAAGAAGTCCTAAAAACCAACTACAAAGAACTGTTTGGGGGAAAACACATTATTGTTTTCAGAGACCTCCTTCAGTTAACACCAGTAAAAGGTCAACCTATTTTAAAACCATACAAATAAGACTACAACACACTTGCCATCATTCGAAAGGTAAATCCCTGGCATCATTTTCAGTACAGAGAACTAAGTAAAAACATGCATCAGTCTACAGACCTTACCTATGTGAACATTTTAAAAAGAATTAGAACTTGTCTGCTTACTAAAGCTGCAAAATGCTATCTAAATAATACTCTAATCCAAGAGCTGTATATGAGAAATACATCTGCTCCTGACGGCATGCAACAATTAACTGAACAGAATATAAAAATCCTTCATGCCAACTCTTGCAAATGTTAGTCAATTCAGCGAGACAATGTTAAAAAAAAGAAATGCAACCCATATGGCATATCAGCTCCACGGACAAACTAAAAACACGGAATGACACTCCCTATGTGACAAAAAGCAACAGCAGGACTGAATAGCTTACAAAAATGTATCTCCAACACAGCTGGATTGGAGAAAATGTTTACTTTGTGTCTGAACTGCAGAGTAATTCTAAAATGTAACCTTGATGTAGAACAAGGTTTAGTTAATGGAGCATTTGGTAAGTTGTTGGCTTCCAAACATGTCACAAAACAACAATATTCAGTTTGTCAACATCCACTTTGACAAACGTGCAGAAGTTAAGATAATTGGCCACACAATAGCATGTTTCCTTCTTTTCAAAGACATGTATAGATGCAGAGAGAAATTCTCTCTAACTCTTGCTTATGCTGTGACTATTCACAGATTGCAAGGTATAACTCTAGATCATGCATTGATTGACATTGGCAGCACAGTCTTTAAAGAAGGTCAGAATTACAGAGCACTTTCACATCTCTGTGCACTGAATGGCCTATTCCTAGTTAAAGTTGATGCAGACAAAGTTAACACTGACATTACTTGCATCCTAGAACGCAACAGGCTACGTGCAGATCTCCCAACAATGCCGCTAAAGAAACAATGACCAACTGCTTCTCCATAAAATAATACAACCACCAAACTGTCTAGTAAAAACTGAACTGCATGCCCATCGGAAGACAAATCGACATATATCTCTTCTCAAATAACAACTGCAGGCTCCTCAAAGGATGCAGAGGCACAACTCTCTGGTCCATTTAAATTCAGCAACACAACCGGAGTAAATTGCTATGCAAATGTAACAATCAATCTTCTCTTCAAATTGCCATCAATTGTTCCCAACATTAACTTAAACGGGTCAGACCAGTTGTGTTTGCATAGAATTGTAAAATTTACCATAAACACACAAGAGGATCCTCAAGGATTCCTAATGTACTTACTACAAGTACTGCAAACCACAAACATCCCTATGAATGAAATCTTTCAGATATCATAGACGTGGAAACATACATCCCTAATGTACTATTTGTATATGTATCCATATCAAATTGTGAAGCCTTTCCATTTCACCTGCTTCTGCAGAATACAAATCATCGCATATTATGCCTTTTTTGAAATTCAGACAATTGTTCCAGCATACAAATAAACTCACATAGTCAATATGTCATACTAATACGTCTAAGGTACAATACAGATGGTACTAAACATCACTGTAAACTTTCTAGCTGTACAGACGCCCAAGTATCTCTTGGTGAAAAAAGTCAAAATATACCACAGTGGTGCCAGATCCACTTCAGGGCATTTACTGCATATGTCAAAAAAGGTGTGGTTGGTGATGTGATGACACCCCTGCCACTCCAAAATATAGGTTACCAGCAAATGTAACAAATGCCTACTTGATAGTACTTCAACCCAAATTTAGCCACTAAAATGTAGCAGAATGAACAGTTAGAATATACCAACATAATTCTACAATATTACTTTTAAAAGTCAATCTAGTTAGAATACGCCAACAGGTATCTAACTATTTAAAAAATACCCTTCATTGTAATACACTCCAAATACGTCATCACAATTCTTGTTACTACAAAACTTCTTCTAAAGGCTAATGTAGTTAGAATACACCAACAGGTATCTAAATACTTTGAACATTCCCTTAATGACAACACACTTCAAAAAACATACTTTCACACTTACACTCACATAATTGTAATAGGTTTTGTTTTACTCCTTTATGGATCTTTTTTCCCAATGACACAATTATTATTAAATGGCAATACAACAACAGTGTATCATACACTAATGTTGTACCAAACATAGTACATAGAATGCACTGTTTATGAGGGTCAAAGAAAGTAAATGTATATGTAAATTGGACAGATTCTTGGGGTCATGGCATGCAGCCATGCCCCCAAGAATCTGTCCACTGCCACAACCACCAGAAAAGAATTAAACCATATAACAAGTACGTACAATACACATTCAAATAACAAAAGTCGCTATTAACCCCGTGCAATTGGAATGATGTCTGTGGACACCAAAATTGAGCGTGAACTTGGCAGCATCTGAAAACCCTTTTTTCACCTATAAAAACAGCTCCATATCATCTTTATCCCACCCTACACTTTCCATCCCCTCTTTCAACCACCAAATAACCCAGAATGTGTGCTCCAGACTTTTTCTCCAATGCACTGTCTGGGGTCACCGGCGGCTGTCTGCTGATCCAACAAGGCAACCATTTCCAAAAATATGACACCCCTCACACTTTCCAACATCCAATCAATGGGCATATATGATATGCGCGGCCATCACATCGCCCCCTGATTGCCCTGGAGGGCCGTCGGCGGGGCAAATTGGGAAGTGAGTTCACAGACCGAACCCAGATTTCACTAATTATTTTTTACCCATTTTTTGGCTGTTTGTAATAAAACTACTAGACGGATGTATACCAAATTTACAAAAGCACGCTTTTGGGACCAAGCCACCACTCCTGCTGCTCATCTGCTGAAAATCCGTCCAGCGATTTGGGCTGTAGGCACAAGCAAATATGTGTTTCCATTGTGTCTATGAAGAAAACTACATATGTTAGGACCCACCTATAACTTTGCCCCCCTGGCAGAAACGTCACCAAACTTCCAGAATCAATCCAAGTGGGCCATATACTTTTTTGGCATAGTTTGGTGAGGATTCGTCCAGGGGGGCAATGATATAAGCCCCCTAAAATGTGCTCTTTCTATGAACTGAGCAATTTAACCATAACTACATGGCTGCTACCGCTAGCCATGTAATATATGTATTTTATAGTGCAGGGGTCACTGCAGTATAGTTAAGTTGGGTAGCAAGTGCAATAGGAAACTTGAAAAATGTATTCCTAATAAATTTGACTCGAGTGACGTATTTGGCTGAGATTTTGTAAACAAACTTGCTGTCACTCTGCCCCCTCCCTTTCCCCTCCTTTTCCTCCACCAGACATGAAATTTTGGGAAAGATCTGTTCAAAAATAAAAATGCTATTAAGAATGTAAAAAAACTGTGTTTTGGCCTAATCCTCATTCATTTTCCCATGGAGAAAAAGTCACATTTTTGATTAAGTGCACAGTCAAAGCCGCTGGATATAATTGGACAAGGTACAAAACAACTTGGGCACAAAGGGTTGACTCAATTTCTGGGAGGGGTCTGGGGTTATTCCGTCTAATAGTTGTTAAAATATTTGAGGGAGAAGAGGTACCCACTTCTCCCAGAATTATAGCAATATCTCCCATGATGCCTTGCAGCGTAGAGGCTGAGAGGCATTTCAGAAACGAAATTTACAAATCAGAAAATATGTCAAGCCCCCGCCCCCCAAACTGCATACTTTGGGAACCATACATTATGAAACTAAAATGTTATTAAGTAAACAAAAAAAACACAGTTTCACAGTTTTCAGCCAATTCATTTTCCCATAGAGAAACAGTGCATTTTTTAACAGCAGTAGCACAAAAACCACTGGGCAGATTTGGACCAAATAAGACACAACTTGGGCATAACACATGGACTTAAATGTCTTGACTGGTTTGGGGTAACCCATACAACAGTTTTAAAAATATTTTACAGTGAAAGGGCTGGTCCCTGCTCCTTAAAACCTTTATATCTGCATTGGTGCTTTCTACAGCAGAGAGGCTCAGCGAGGCTAATAACCTTTGACTTGCTGAAAAGAGTTGGATGAAATTTCCAAACATACGGTTTGTCAAGAGCTCCACTAAACAGGAGGTTCTGGGAACAATTCATTAGAACATGAAAATGCTATTTAAAAAACATAACAATCCTCTCTTCAGCCTTTTCCAATGGAGAAAAAGTGCAGTTTCTGAACAGCCGTAGGGCAACAACCACTGGGCAGATTTGGACCAAATAAGAAACAATCTGGGCACAAAGTATTGACTTAATTTCCTTGACAGGTGTGGGGTAAATCTATCCAATAGTTTTTGAAATATTTCACAGAGACATGGCAGTGCATCCCGTTTCCTTAAAACCTTTATATATATTAGCCTTGGTGCTTTGCAGCAGAGAAGCTCGGAGACTTTTCAGAAATGAAAACCTGCCTAGCAATCTGGATGTTCCCTGATTGCACATTGTCATTTACTGCTTGTAGGTTCTGTAATTTCTCATACATGCCAATCCTCCTGATTTAGGCTCCTGATTTTTCAACTAAAAATAGTGCTTAATATTATTATAACCCTAAAGCAATTCTATGGGAACATTTCATTCTCCAGATTTCTATCGGTAAATCTCCCACTCAGGGGCTCCAGAATGTTGTCATGACTGATTTTTTCTTTCTTTTACCAATGTTGTGTTTTCCTTAAGCAAACTATTAACATTGGGCCTCTTGACATTAGGGACTACAGAATGTTCTTGCACAGAGGGGTTTGCTATAGAATGGGGATAGAAACAGAGGTTAATCAAGAACCCCTACATTCTTTATGTTTCTATTATAAAACCTTTCAAGCTGAGGAGCAGTGTAACTGTAAACTTGGTGTTCACCAACAGTGGTACTCTTTTGTAGTAAGCCTAGCAGTGTGTTGTTTTCTGCTGCTGAGGCTTGTGCAGGCATAGAATCGGGAGCACAATAAATAGGATCTGGCAATGTAGGATGTGCCATCCAGTGGGAAAAGTACTCTGCACGTAAATGCCCATTTGCAACAAGAAGTTCATTGGTGTCTGAACTGGTGACTTGATTGTCGCAGGCAAATGTAGGGGAAACATTCTGTACAAACTTGTCAGAGTCTTTGCTGGCTTTCTTACTCAAAGTTGCCATTGTCAAAAAACAGATCAGACTGCACAAGTGAATGCTAGGTATCTGAACGCTAAGAATACTTAGGCGAAGTGTGGGCATAGTGGGCTGGTCCTTCTGTCATGAGAGGACAAAGGCAGTGGATATGGCAACAGAAATGTGCACAAGAACACACAGTGAATAGCTTTGTGCCAATCGGGCACTTAGAAACCAAGAGACATGTACAACTAGAGCGTGATCAGAATACAAATATATGAAAAGATATGTGGGGTAAACACTTAGAAGCTCCTTCTGATTACAAAGAAAGCCAGCAAGCTCCTCACCTACAAATGCTGTTAGAGGCACTGTCATCCCTAAACCCACATACAGGACATGCAATGAGAGGATCTGTGAGCTAAAACCCTTGATGGTATTGTATAAATTAACTTAAAGACAATACTCATGAGGAGGAGAAGCAATACCTGGAATTTCACAGAAGCCCACAAACCCTGCTGCTCAAACACAATCCGAGAAAGGCTATAACAGCCAAGGGAGGATAACTTACTACATAAGACTCCTGACAAGGGACCAGCAGGAATATTGCTTACAGAATAGTGAATAGTTTAACTTTGCTTCTGCAAGTGTGCTGTATTAACTTTGAAACATATAACCTCGAGGATCATTCTACACTGCTATTCGTTTTTTGGAAAGGCTGCACTGCGAGCATCTGCTCTTGCTGCCACAGCCACAGCCCCTTATAGAGCGTCGTGAGCGGGGAGGAGCTACACACTGTCACGTGACGGAGCACGTGACTTCAAAGGAAGTATTTCTTCCGGCCACGAACGCTCGAGTGGCATTTAACTTTGCTTCTGCAAGTGTGCTGTATTAACTTTGAAACATATAACCTCGAGGGTCATTCTACATTGCTATTTGTTTTTTGGAAAGGCTGCACTGACAGCATCTGCTCTTGCTGCCACAGCCACAGCCCCTTACAGAGCGTCGTGAGCGGGGAGGAGCTACACACTGTCACGTGACTTGAAAGGAAGTATTTCCTCCGGCCACGAACACCCTCGCGGCGTAAGCCCTGGAGGCAGAAGGGCTGGAGCCGCTGTTGTGCTGTTTGGCTGTGACCTGTGAGTAACCTGAATCGAGGCCTTCAGCTGCTAACTTTACTCACAAGTATTGTACTAGTTCTCAGGGATTGGGGTGGAGAGTCGGACTCTGGCAGCTCCACAAGCTGTTGGGCGTTCCCTTCCCTGAAAACTGAACAGTTGTCTTTTGATGAATGTGATCACTTCTAAAAAAAGAATGTATTTAATTACGTATTGATTAAGAATACTATCAATTCAAGTTTTTAATACATTTGTTATTAGTCTGTGCAGCAACTTGCGTGCGGCGCCAAAGTCCCCCTTTTTTTGTTTTTTTTCTCTTTTAAAACCATTATCAAATTTACCCTTTTTAATTGAAATCTAATTTAAGTGTCTTCTGGGTGGCGCATTAAATGCGCCAACGCTTTTATTATCTGAGATCAAGCAAGCTGGCGACAGTTCCATCCTCCCCACCTCTTGCCCCTCAGAAAAGGAAAGTAATGGGTAGTACGCCGCGTCCGCATGCGGCTTCAGCTTCCCGAGTTCCTAAAATTGCAAGATTTAAAGCAACGGTAGCATCGCACGATATACAGGAGATGATCTCCACTATGGGTAAAGACAAAGGGGTATGTAACAATGACCTGCCCTGTAATTTTGCTGCTTCTGATATTCCATCTGCCATAATTCCGCCCAAATCCATGTGTTCTATCTCGGATATAACAATGCTGAAGGATAGCGAAATTCCAATACAACCGGTTCTTTTGCCGGATTCCAATATTGATCTGAGAAAATTACCATGTGATAAAGATATACAGGCTATAAAAGAAGTGATTACACCGCTGCCGCGGACAGATAATCTTATGCCTACTAGCAAGCCTTCTGTTATACCTGGGTCAAATTGCTTAGTAACTCCTGCTGCTTCGTGTGTTGCATCTATATTTGGTACATCTTTTAATCCTATGGCTGTAGCATTGGTTGATGAGTCTATAAAGGATCAAGGTGAACTTGATCACTGTTCTAACTCATCTTTTATTGATTATAATTGATAATAATGTGGCGCCTGAGGCAAACTATGAGCTACCGGAAATTTCTCACATCTACTCTGATGATGAGAAACATATGTCAGTATCCTCGTATATAGCGCCTACTCCCAGACGGTCTTATATTATACCGAAACCCATCCCTCTTCCTTCCATGCCCCTTCCTCCTTCGCCACTTCCATCTGCTGCATGTCTGTCTTCCACAATACTAGTTGAAACCACCCTGCATGCTAAGAATTTGGCTATATCATCGCTGTTTAAATTATTCGAGACCTTGGATGAAAAACCTAAAATCCAGGATAAACAACTTACTAAATTACTTAGATGGCAATCACAGTTACGCTTGCAACAGTTGAAACCATTAAACGGAATTACTCTCATTTCTCCTAAAAAATCAAAGTTATCTCCTGTTAAATTATTACAGCAGAAAACAACCAAGGACTCTCATTTTAACCAATTGGAGAAACCTAAATTGACCATAGAAAATGTGGCTGCACCTGCCTTGTTTGCCCCGCCTTTATTTCCACAAATTATTCGAGAACTTCATTCCCCTGTTCAGAATTGTGCTCCTGTAGGCCCATTATCTAATACTGAGTTGCCTTCAGCATCAGTGAATGAATTACAATCTTCTAAAGAACTATTTACAATTTTTTCGGGGGCTGCCCCTTCTAAACAGATTCATACAAGCCCTTTAAAAAAGAAAACCAAAAATCAGCCAAAGCAGCATATTCCCTTCTCTATTGCTAAATCATTTTTGAAAGGATTAAAGCTACCTGCCAAAAATAAAATGACCATGGCTGCTAAAGTAGTACGGGATAAATATGCAAAAATCACTGCTGAGAAAAGCCTAAAAGGGCTTGTAAATGAACAACTTTCAGTTGAACACTCGCCCTTAAATAACATTGTGGCTTTGATTGACAATGAATCTGTTGTATTGGATAATCACCCGAAATTAATCACGGTTCCAAGAGTGAACGATCTATCGGATGCTGAATTGTGTTTAAAACGTGCAGAGTTGCGCAAAGAAATAGATCTTTATCTGGACGTTAAAAGTATGAAACTTCCTCTAGTTGAAACTAATGTCACTGATGGATCTAAACTTAAAGATAGTTCTCTTTCTCAAATTGAAGCAAATAAGTTATCTCAACCTAGATTACCTTCTAGCCTAAATCCTATACCGCAGCTGCCATCCCTCCCTCCTTTGGCGGTTGCGAATAAAATGGATCAACGTAACTTATCTTCCATGCCTCCAACTTTAGATTGTATCATAGCGTCAGCCATTGAACAATACATGTTAAAATATCATCAGACTTATGGTAATAGTGCTGTTACGTGTGATGAAGGCTGGCAGAAATTACCTTCATCTATTGCTACTTCTAATCTAAAACAAACTATATCTGCTGCCCCTAATTTAAAGCAAATTCCGTCTGGACTCACTGAACAGGTGAGCTCTCATGCTATACCCATTATGAATTCGGAGAGTACTCAAAACAGACAGAAAAAACCTGATGTAAAAAAAAATCTCCATTCACTAATTATTAAATGTAGGCCCTTGCCGTATCATTCTTATGATTTGAATCGGGTTAGCCTTTTAGCCATTTTTGGTGACATATATGCTTTGGAGGATATTAATTTGGGTGACATTGAACAAGTTGAATTTCTAAATAATAATGATCTGTCTTCAGTGCGGCTTTGGCTCCGCTCAAGAGTGGTTTTAAATACTCTTTGGGCCGCTCGCTCAGCCTTGTGGGATTTGGGTTTCGATCTGGCAATTGACCATCAAAGAAGCTCTGCTACTTCGGTCTCATGTAAAGATGAGCAAGTAACATTGGGCGACTCTATTAAAGCGGATCCTAGCGGTCAACAATGCAGACAACAATGTAAATGTTGGTGCTCTGCCCCCCAAGCTTAACGCTCTCCTTGGTAAGCAACTCTCATTATTAAGCTGGAATAGTAGAGGCTTCAAACATCGTTTCTCTGATGCTGCTATTAAACTAAGAGTACAATTTTATACTGCTACAGGAAACATGGCTATCTAATTGCCCGTCTTGGGATGGTTATTACCCCATTCTAAATCCTGCTATTTCTGCTATTAAGGGTCGCCCAATGTCTGGTCTGCTGATGATGCTGAAAACAACTCCAACCATGAGTGTTATTTCACGTGAAACCCTGGCCCCGTATAACCAGTTAGTCCAATTATCTATTGACGATTGTCAGTATTTCCTTATTAATACATATTGGAATCCAGCTGCTCTCTCTACTGATTCCTATTTGCGCTCTTTTGAGCATTTATGGGAAAAGATATATCAATATAAGAAACAATCGCATATAATTTTAGCGGGAGATTTAAATCTCCATTGTTTAAATAATAGTAAAGCATTATCTGACGATCGACTGCGAAGTTGGAATGCGTTTATACAGTCAAAAGATATGTTTATGATGAATGGTTCATTTCCTGAGGATTCTCCTCCTCACCCGACATGGAAAAGGGGTAGATCTGTGGCTACCATTGACTTCATTTATGTTAGCTGTTCATTGTTCCATCTTTTGAAGGGATTTCAGGTTTTGCCATCTTCGGCTAGTGATCATAATATGTTGCATCTCCAATGGTCACTGAACTCTGGTAACCAAGGAATTACTCTGCTTGTGTCTTCTATAACAATGGAGGGTACTTTCGCTGTAAATCCTGGTTGAAACCGTTTACGATGGTCCAGTACCAAACTATTGCATTTTACGGATCGCCTTAAAATATCATGTAAAAGCTCGCTAAATGATTGGAATTCCGATTTTGATTACACAAAACTAATGTATCAATTTGCTGGCCTTAATAAGATAACAAGATCTTCAGTTGTCTCACATTCTTACAATCAAAATATGCAGAAAGCGAAAGCTCTATTTCGAAAAAATAAGAAATCGGTCCAATCTCTACCAGTTGATCAGCGCTGGGCTGCTCTTAAAGCAATTAAGACCAAACATAGGAATTGGAGAAGATCTTATCGTTCGCTATTATATCAAAAAGATGGTGAGGCAATGTTGGTTAAAGTCTTAACAAAAAACTCTGCAGGATGTTGGTCATTAATAACAGACACATATAACACCACCCAATGTCAAATGCAGATTAATGATGTTGCTTCCTCCGTATGGCTCTCTCATTTTTCTGGTCTTTATGCTCTTCACCCGCCTACCAACTGCATACCGTCCATAAAACTTGAGGGACCTTTCTCAATAGCTTTCACAATAGACGATATTCTTTATTTTATTCACAAAGCTAGTAGATCCCGTGCTCCAGGCCCTGATGGGCTTTCTAATGCCATGCTGAAAGAATTTCCGGACCTATGGGCTCCCATCCTGTTTGAAATCTTCTCTCAAGTTGTAATTACCCAAAAGATCCCTAAATCGTGGTGTACCTCATTGATTGTACCCATTTATAAAAAAGGCGATAGACAAAATCCCGCAAATTATAGGCCAATCGCATTATTAGACGTTCCAGGGAAAATCTTTGCTTCATTAATTTTAAGAGATCTCCAAAAATGGATTAACTCATCGAACATGAGAGATAGGTTTCAGGCAGGATTTGTGGCTGGTAAGGGAACGGCTATAAATATCGTCTCTTTGACTGCAATCAAGGCTTTCTGCTGTCAGCAAAGGCAACCGTTATTCTTTGCCTTTGTAGACTTCAAGGAAGCATTTGATTCTATAGACCGCAATCTAATGCTGCATAAACTGCTGTTATTGGGCTGCCCTTATTCACTGGTTAAGTTGATTTCTATCTTTCATGAAAACACATCAGTTTATATCCGTCTTACTCGCGATGGGATGTTAACTCCTCCCATCTTAACATATCGAGCAGTGAAGCAAGGATGCATCCTGGCGGCTACTATATTTCACTTATTTATCCTTGATATGGGTGAAAAATTTCAAAATGTTAACTCTGACGCCCCCAAACTAGATCAAGAACAGATACCATGGATCCTTCATGCAGACGATCTTGTTTTATTGTCAAAAACTCAAGCAGGTTTGCAACGCTGGATTAACGGGTTATCGGAGTATACCGTAGAAAATGCTATGACCATAAACTTAACGAAAACACAAATTATGATGTGCCAAAATCATAAAATGACAAAATACTCTCAATTCAAGTGGTATATAAAAAAGGAGCAAATTCTCTCAACCTCAATATATAGATACTTAGGTATTATGATTAGCCAGGGTAACAATGATAAAGTGTTTCAAAAAGAACTTGAATTGAAACTGCAAACCCTAATCTCCCAATCTAAGGTTATATTATATAAGTTTGGAAAGTTTACATGCAATCATATAATATCATTTTATTCCATGAAAGTCAAACCCATTATTTCTTATGGGTCTGAAGCTGCGTCGATGTTGCCCCGCTTAGTGTGGGATTGATTGGAGGGTAAATACTGGCGCTCAATTTTTAACTTGCCTACCTGTGTCCCCATTGCAATGATTCGTTTTGAATTAGGGCTGCTATTGTTATACAGTACTATTGCATGGAAATTGATAGCTCTCTTGAGGAAATGTATTCTGTCACTACAATGTGTAGACATATCCTGTATTTTAGGCACATATTTACTATATTCAGATCATCAATACCCTAAACGCTGGTTAAATACAGCTATAAATATTATTTCTGATGCGGACATCTCCTTAGATACTTTAATCCACAATCCGACGCAAGCTAAAATTAAACTGTATCGGCAAGATTGTATATATACTTTGGAAAAATGCTCCTACTCTAAAGACTGGAACACTGCCCAGTTTGGCCACAAAAAATTTAGAGTTACAGAATCTTATATCTTAAAATATCCGTCTCCAAAATTTAGAGATTCGTTTTCGTTTAAATCTGTGGCATACAAAGGATATACTATTTAGGCGAAAACTAATAGATGTCAGTGAGAATATCTGTCGATTTTGTAAAGAGCCTGATACCACAGAAACCTTGAAACATGTCATCGCTTACTGTCCTGCATTATATGCTATACGTCGTAAATATTATTTTCATTGTTTTAAAGTGCAAATGATAACCGATATGGAAGAATTATGGCTATTGATTTTTGGTGCAAAGAGAATGTCAATTAGACTAGCAACAACGGGTTTTTTAAATGAATTATACCGAAAGTAATTGTGAATGGTTTTATGAGGGGAAGGTGATAAAAGAAATGCTGCTATTAAGTTGTACATACATTGGTTTTTATCAATTGTGAGATGTTGTTATATACTGATGAATTGATTTGTAATATGTTTATGATATGATTTTATTCATTTTTTGTAATTATTGAAAGGTTGTTTTATACAGCCAAACAATAAATAAATTTAAAAAATAAAATAGTGAAAAAAATAGACATTCACTCAGGACAAGATAAACACAGCACACTACACCTAACAATCAATATGGAACAAAGGGAGAAGTCCACAGGAAAACCGTCAATGGACACCAAGAGAAAGTAAAGGAACAGGAGCAGGGAAAACTAAATTACAAGTGCAAAACATCCCACCTCCCCACCGAGGCAAGGAAAGGAAAACGATACAAAATAGTACATCTGTAAATGAGGGATGTCTAAAGGATCAGGTTTACACTTCAGCATAGGGCAAAGTCCAAGCAATAAAGAACACAGACAACCTGGGAGGGCCAGGAAAAGGAAAGCACAGGGAAGTGCTGACTGCAAAACAGAGGAAGGCAGAAAGGAAATCCAGGAAGCAGAAGATACTAATACGCAAACACTAATTTCTAAAAAACCAGGAACAAGAATTAAGGAACTAGGAATTAGCAACTAAACACTAAGGGACTGGTCACAACCAGGAACACTGCAACAATGACCAGCGCTGTACTGGAGCAAACAGAGGCTTTTGAAGCTGGCTAATGATCAAATGCCTCAGGTGTGAAGCTAGCTAGCACCTGCAGCCACAGGTGTTACTTGTACTCCGCCCAACCTGGTTCTGCAAGGGTGGAGATGAAGTGGTGAGCAAGGAATACTGGCAAGCGTAGTCTTTTGAATAAAAAAAGCATACTGGCTGCCCAAAACCAGAAATGGATCCAGAAGGGAAGTGAAATGGAAAATAGGGCGTTTGAGCTCCAAATCAGCACAGCACTGTGTTGTAGGGCTGAGAAAGTAAATCCAAAATGAACCAGTTCCCAAATCATTCCCCCAAGTGGCAGGAACGAGACCAAACGGAAAATATCGTGACACTTGCAGGGAAACCATATTCACTTGGCAAAGCACTAATCCAAAAAAGCTCAGGATGCACGCCTTTGCAGATGGCGCCTGTCACGGCAGCCAAGACAGATTGCAATTGCAATATGTCTCTGATCTGCTGCTCTGCCTGTGGAAAGTCTCATTCAGCAGAACCGTGCAATGTGATTTAGGGAGTGCAGCAAAAATTAATAAGACCTATAGCTTTAGACAATAGGTCTACCCTATGCCCCCCCTACTCCCCTTGGAATCAGAAACCGTAAATCCAATGCAGATCCTGCTGCTGACAGGCAACATCATACCCCCTGGAGAACAATGGGGCATAGCCACTGACTGTCGCACACCCAAGAGCTTGATATGATAGAGATAAGTTATTTATAACATGCTTAATACCCAGAGGTTTCCAAGCGCGGACCCGAACCTGTGTTGCTCTGTGTCGTTTTGCTTCCAAGGCGAGCACGTTGCCCCAGAGCTATCCCATCAAGACAAAGAATACTTAAGCATAATGTCACCAGCATTAAGATTGAGGGTATGCTCCTGCCTACTTTTTGAAGATTGCTAATACGCCCCTCTCCAATGGCACACAGCCCACCACGTACTTCTCTACTGACAGGCAACGAAGGTAAGGAAGGCTCATACCCTGAGAACTACCAGCCCCTTCTCCCTTCACTGTTATGGGAATCTCCTAATTGCCTCCGCTCAGACATGGCCATTCCTCAAGAAGCTGCTGTTTTACAAAATGCAAGTTTGGATGAAATATTTCTGCACTGAACCCAACCCAGCCCCACCAACCTAATTCCTCAGATCTAATTGTCAACATAGTACAGCGTCATAGCACAACACAAACGCGGTACCAAACATTCCTGCATCAAGCTCACAGAACACACCTTCACTCCATGTTCCAGCGCACGGTCACATGATATCACTTTCATAATAATATGTCAGCATGCCATAAATCCCAATTATTAGTAAGGCTCCGGTTTTGCCGTTTTGATCGACTTGTTGTGTACATAAATACAGACGGAAATCAATTTGTTTCCTTTCTGTGTTTGTGTGTAAATGCCATATGGAAACGGAAAAGCATGTCTTGCCATGCTGGGTGTAATGGATTCCTGGCTATACCAGCACAGACGCGCAGCATGGAAAATTCTAAACGCTGTGGGTTTGCATTGAAGTTAGAGCATTGCTGGCCTGGTAGATACGTCTGTGATGTGTGCCCTGCCTTTTTAGTGTGCAGCCAGTGCCCATGGCAGAACTGAAGATGCAGCCCAGTAGTGACTGCATCACGTCACCATCATTGTTACTCACCGGACGGGAAGTAAACCAATCGGTGGCCGGAAGACACAGGACTGCACTATTGATTGAAGAGCTAGGTCGGGGCCTCCAACCTAGCCTCCTCTCTGTGAGGGCACAAGACCTTTTTAACGATATGACCCTCTGCTGGGTAGGACCAGGCAGATGGACTGATCGCTCAAAAGGGCGGGGAGGACACGCCGCCAAGAACCCAGCTGTAAAGGAAAAAACAAGAGGTGAGCAATTGGAACTGTAAGAAGAATCCTTTCCCTTGATGCTTCTTTCTAGTAGTACCTGAGCTATGCCCTCCCCTTGTTTAAGGTAACCGGAACCACCTATAAGTAAGAAAGGAGAATGTAACCTATACTAATGATAGTGGTCGCTTAGCTACGAGGTATGGAATCATAAATTAGAGAACGCTTACCACGGCTGTGCTGTTGAGTCTGAGTTGTCCCAAAGAGTTCAAAAACGGAAGTGCAAAATAAGAAACAGGTAGGTTAGTTAGGGAACTAAACCCGGGCGGAACGAGGGCCGCGCTAGAGTCGAGTGGGTGCACTATCTGCAAGGCGTCCCTGTGCACTACTGAAGAATGTCCAACGGAAGTCTGATTGTGGAGATGATGGGAACAACAACCATAAGAGACACAATGGAATTGGAGAATTGTAGGTGATGGTTTCGGTGGCAGGCAAAGGCAGTCCGTGAAGGAGAAAACAGGTCTGGTACACAGGTAAGTAGTTTTCCAAAAGCGGCAGGCAGAGGCAGTCCATGAAGGAGAAAACAGGTCTGGTACACAGGTAAGTAGTTTTCCAAAAGCGGCAGGCAGAGGCAGTCCATGAAGGAGAAAACAGGTCTGGTACACAGGTAAGTAGTTTTCCAAAAGCGGCAGGCAGAGGCAGTCCGTGAAGGAGAAAACAGGTCTGGTACACAGGTAAGAATAATAGGATCGAAGACGGAACTTCTAAACACCGGGATGCAACTTTAATCAGAAGCAGCGTCTTTCCCGGTTGTGCGGTTTAAATCGGGAAGGGGAAAGGCGGAACCGGACGAAACCAAGGTTCACGCATCATCGCCCATCTGCTGAGAGCGGGAGGCGGAAAGCTGGGAATCGTAGTTCAACTTGCTGCAGGGCGCCGCGGAGTGAGCCGAAGCCACTATTTTCCAGGGCAGTTGCCAGTGGGCGTAGAATGGATTTGCAATGTGACGCATGCCCTTCCGAAGGGCAATAATCCTCCTCCGTGCCTGCCGAGGCGTAACAGCATCCACCCCCAAAGGCGGCACCACCCCCCTACGGGCATGAAAGCGGCGAAGCAGGGCTGGAGCATGTATATTAGACAAAGGCTCCCAAGAGCTATCCTCAGGGCCAAAACCTTTCCAGTCAACCAGGTAAAAAGGACAACCCCTCCGAAGTCGGAAATCCAGGATATCGGCCACCTCGTACTCATCATTACCATCCACCCGCACCGGGGCCGGGCGTATCGGCAATCGCATGTTGGCCGGACAAGGCTTCAGCAAGCTGACATGAAACACAGGATGCTGTTTCCAGGACGAGGGCAATGAAAGACGTACAGCAACTGGATTCAAAACCTTAGTGACAGGAAAGGGTCCTACGAACTTGGGTAAGAGCATCCGTTTTCCAGGCATTCTCAGGTTGCGTGATGACAGCCAAACCTTCATACCTACACGGTAGTCGGGTGCCGGTGCCCGATGCTTGTCAGCGAATTTCTTAGCTTTGGCCTGAGCATGCAGCAGGTGTTGACGAACGACCTCATGAATGGACTTGAGGTCCCGAACACACCCATGAGCTGCTGGATTGTCAATTGGAAGATCAGGATCCAGGGGCAAGGACCGTGGATGGTGTCCGTATAGTGCAAAAAAGGGAGATACACCAGAAGCGGCATGCAGAGAATTGTTATAAGCGAATTCAGCAGGTGGTAACAACGCCAACCAAGACGACTGGAAACGAAGTGTGAGGCAGCGCAGGTATTGCTCGAGAGTAGCGTTGAGCCGTTCAGTCTGCCCATCAGTTTGTGGATGGAAGGCAGAGCTGAACCTGTCATCAATGCCCAGAGATGCCGTCAGAGCCCTCCAGAAACGTGATGTAAACTGTGGTCCGCGATCCGAAACCACAATAGAGGGCAGACCAAAGAAACGAAATACGTTCCTAAGGAACAATGAGGCCAAAGTCGGAGCAGAGGGCAAACCCACACAAGGAACGAAGAGTGCCATTTTTGTGAAATAATCAATTACCACCCAGATGGTATCAAAACCGTCCACCGGTGGCAGGTCCACGATGAAATCCATAGAGACCATGTACCATGGTTTGTGAGGAACCGGGAGTGACTGTAACAAACCCATAGGTTTAGACCGGGAGACCTTACATTGAGCACACACAGAACAGGAGGCCAGATAGCGAACCACGTCCTGTGACATAGACGGCCACCAGGCCCAACGCCGAAGCAAGTCCAGAGTCTTCTTTTGGCCTGGATGAGCCGCTATCAAGGAGTCATGGGATAAAGCAAGGGCTTGGAGACGTGCTTTCCCCGGGGGCACAAACAGGCGGCCCTGGATATAAGGAAGTCCTCGTACCACATCAAGGTTTAGGACTACACATTCTTCTTTATGTGTATTCACCCAGTCCGAGATTAAAGAACGGAGCAAAGGACGTGGAGTACACGCACATACGACCCTAGAAGGCAGTAGAAGAGGGCATTCGGGTTTGCTTTGCTCCGAGTGAGAGGGCAGGTGAGACAAGGCGTCGGCACAAACGTTGAGACGGGCCGGCCTATACGTGATGGTGAAATTGAACTGGGAAAAGAAGAGGTGCCAACGGGCCTGCCGGGCAGTGAGACACTTTATTGATTTGAATGCCATTAGACTCCGGTGGTCAGAGAAGACAGTAACCGGATGACGGGCCCCCAATAGATGATGTCGCCATTCGGCGAAAGCGTCCTTGACTGCCAGTAATTCTCTTTCCGTGATAGGATAGTTGCGTTCGTATGGTGTCAGTTTCCTCGAAAAGAACGCCACCGGATGGATCTCACCCGAATCCTGACAGGGTTGCGACAGAATAGCCCCGATGGCCATCCCAGAAGCATCAGCTTCCACAAAAAATGGCAGGAGCAGATCGGGATGTTGCAGCACTGGCGCTGAAGAAAAAGCCGCTTTTAAGGCCTCGAAGGCGGATTGCGCTTCTGGTGTCCATCGGTATGGCTTTTTTGAGCTAGTTAAAGCCGTCAAAGGAGCTGAGATGGTAGAAAATGAAAAGATAAAGCGCCTGTAAAAGTTCGAAAACCCCAGGAATGACTGTAGGGCTTTGGTTGTAGCAGGGACAGGCCATTCCAAAACGGCCTTAACCTTGGACTGGCTCATCCGGATACCCCGGTTGGTAAGGTCATAACCTAGAAACTCAACCTCCGATGAATTGAAGATACACTTCTCGGCTTTGACGAAGAGATGGTTCTCTCTCAGCCTTTGTAAGACGAATCTCACATGTCGGGTGTGTTCACTCTTGGATGAGGAGTAAATCAGTATATCGTCTAGATAGACCACAACAAACCGGTCCAGACAATCGTGAAAAACATCATTCATGAAGGCTTGAAAGGTGGCCGGGGCATTGCACAACCCGAAGGGCATCACTAGGTATTCAAATAACCCATACCGGGTCTTGAAGGCGGTTTTCCACTCGTCCCCTTCTCTTATGCGGACTAGGTTGTAAGCACCCCGCAGATCAAGTTTGGTAAAGATCACAGAGGAACCCAGCTGATCCAAGAGTACAGAGATCAGGGGAAGAGGGTACTGGTTCTTGACTGTGATGGGGTTTAATGCCCTATAATCAATACAAGGGCGAAGGTCACCCTCTTTTTTAGGAACAAAAAACAGTGGAGACGCTGCCGGTGATCTCGATGGTCTGATGAACCCTGTAGCCAATGCCTTGTCAATATACTCTTTTAGCACTTTGTCTTCTGGCAGTGTGAGCGAATAAACCCTGCCGGCAGGTATTTTAGCCCCCGGTACCAGGTCGATAGGACAATCATACGGCCTATGTGGGGGCAACTGTTCTGCTCCACCTTTATCGAAGACGTCCCGAAAAGAAGCGTATTCCACAGGGATGCTAGGCTCAAGGGCATTGGTAATGGCACCAATCAAGGCCATTGAGGCCACCAGGGCTTGACAGGAAGTGCCGGAAATGCTACTAGTCTGAAAACAGCTTTCGTTACAGACAGAGGAAGGAAACTGTACCACCTTCCTGGCCCAGTCAATGTCAGGATTGTGATGTTGTAACCACGGAATGCCCAAAATTACACGAAGCTGGGGGGGTTTAATTAGGTCGAATGTGAGTGTTTCGGTATGTCCATCGTTCGTCTGCATACGGACGAGGGACGTACTTTGAGTAACCAGACCCGAGACCAGAGAAGAGCCGTCTACCGCATGTACGGCTTCAGGTTGTGGTTTAGAAACCACAGGAACGTTATTGCTCAGGGCATAATCATAGTCCATATAATTCCCAGTAGCACCGGAATCAATTATAGCCTGAGAAGAAAAAGAACAGTCAGTTGAAGTGGTAAATACCACTGGCAGACTGACAGGTACGGTAACTGCCATATTCGAGTCCAAAGATAATACCCCCGGCATAGGGACTCCTGCTATCGCCGGGTTCTGGCGTTTCCCGCCTTCTTAACGGGTCTCTTTGGACAATCCTTGAGGTGGTGCTCCGACGAACCACAGTACATGCATAGATTGTTGGATCGACGGTGTTCACGTTGTGCAGGAGACAACGGACCACGTACCGCCCCTATCTGCATAGGCTCAGAAGAAGCAGAGGAAGGAGGGTTAACAGAATCAAGGGGAAGGGGAACTGGAGTCATATTTTTCCGCTCACTCTTCCGTTCAGATCTTCTAGCATCTATTTGCAGTACTAAATCAAGTAACTCCCCGAATGTAGTAGGAATCACCGGCACAGTAGCAAGGATGTCTTTTAACTCCTCAGACAATCCTTTGTAGAATACCGCAGATTTCTTTTCTTCCGGCCAATCCGTCTCAGCTGCCAACTGATTGAACCTAGTGAGGTATGTAAACAGGGAAGACGTACCCTGACGTAAATTTAAGAATTCTAGATCCGTGGCTTGTGACTTGTACCGGGTATCGAATACCCTATTCATGGCTGTAATAAGAGCATCACAGTCATACAAAACATAGCTATTGGATTCAAGCAAGGGGTTAGCCCAAGCTGCCGCCGTCCCTCCGAGGTGCGAAAGGATAAAGGCCGCCTTTGTGGTGGGATTGGGAAAGGCCGAGGGGCGGCAAAGAAAATGCAATTTGCATTGGTTGATAAATGTCCGGTACTGCTTTGGGTCACCCGTAAAGCGTTCCGGAGGAGCCAACGGGAATTGGGTGGCCATCAGAACGGGCCCCGAGGTAAACCCTGAGGCGGAGGCTGAATGGGCTCCAGAACCTGAGGCAGTAGCACCGGACGGATCAATTCCCAGTGTCTGGGGTGCAGGAAAGGGCCTTATGTTGTCAATCCGTTGGTGTAAGGCATCATGTGCGGCAGACATGTCTGCCCGTAGTTCGGATACCAAATGAACTAGAGTGGCCAACGGATCCGCTTCTTCCATGGCTTCTGATTTTGTTACTCACCGGACGGGAAGTAAACCAATCGGTGGCCGGAAGACACAGGACTGCACTATTGATTGAAGAGCTAGGTCGGGGCCTCTAACCTAGCCTCCTCTCTGTGAGGGCACAAGACCTTTTTAACGATATGACCCTCTGCTGGGTAGGACCAGGCAGATGGACTGATCGCTCAAAAGGGCGGGGAGGACACGCCGCCAAGAACCCAGCTGTAAAGGAAAAAACAAGAGGTGAGCAATTGGAACTGTAAGAAGAATCCTTTCCCTTGATGCTTCTTTCTAGTGGTACCTGAGCTATGCCCTCCCCTTGTTTAAGGTAACCGGAACCGCCTATAAGTAAGAAAGGAGAATGTAACCTATACTAATGATAGTGGTCGCTTAGCTACGAGGTATGGAATCATAAATTAGAGAACCCTTACCACGGCTGTGCTGTTGAGTCTGAGTTGTCCCAAAGAGTTCAAAAACAGAAGTGCAAAATAAGAAACGGGTAGGTTAGTTAGGGAACTGAACCCGGGCGGAACGAGGGCCGCGCTAGAGTCGAGTGGGTGCACTATCTGCAAGGGGTCCCTGTGCACTACTGAAGAATGTCCAACGGAAGTCTGATTGTGGAGATGATGGGAACAACAACCATAAGAGACACAATGGAATTGGAGAATTGTAGTTGATGGTTTCGGTGGCAGGCAAAGGCAGTCCGTGAAGGAGAAAACAGGTCTGGTACACAGGTAAGTAGTTTTCCAAAAGCGGCAGGCAGAGGCAGTCCGTGAAGGAGAAAACAGGTCTGGTACACAGGTAAGTAGTTTTCCAAAAGCGGCAGGCAGAGGCAGTCCGTGAAGGAGAAAACAGGTCTGGTACACAGGTAAGTAGTTTTCCAAAAGCGGCAGGCAGAGGCAGTCCGTGAAGGAGAAAAGAGGTCTGGTACACAGGTAAGAATAATAGGATCGAAGACGGAACTTCTAAACACCGGGATGCAACTTTAATCAGAAGCAGCGTCTTTCCCGGTTGTGCGGTTTAAATCGGGAAGGGGAAAGGCGGAACCGGACGAAACCGAGGTTCACGCATCATCGCCCATCTGCTGAGAGCGGGAGGCGGAAAGCTGGGAATCGTAGTTCAACTTGCCGCAGGGCGCCGCGGAGTGAGCCGAAGCCACTATTTTCCAGGGCAGTTGCCAGTGGGCGTAGAATGGATTTGCAATGTGACGCATGCCCTTCCGAAGGGCAATAATCCTCCTCCGTGCCTGCCGAGGCGTAACAATCATACACGTTGCCTGCATAGTCTGTAATCTAATACGATGGAAACCATGCACTGGAAAGGTCCCCCTTCCATACCTGTCTGCATGAGTCCTGCTTGGTAGCACTCAAACCATGTGTTCTTTATTACGATAAAACCGCAGCTACCTACTTGCTATGTGAAGTGTGTACAAGCAGGTGCCCCTGTGAAACAGTTTCTACTATTGTTTATATGTAATTATTGATAGCACACAAGCTGCTTGTACCCAGTGTGATTCTTTTTTGCATTTTTGTGTGCTTTTCTGCTAAATAACGTCCACTCAGTGGCAACGCTGGAGATTCTGAGGCCGCGTACTGTTTCTGCACTTAGAAGCAGAAGGCATCGGGCATGAAGCACAATATATGCGGTTTCATTAAACAGGAGCGCACTGAAAAGGAAGCTTAACTTCTATGTGTTAGCGCAAATATTTACCTCAAATAATTGTGGAAAATACAGGCTTTAACTCAACTTTTTACAGACATATTATAAATGTGGATAAATGCAGATATAAACGACAACAAATACATGTGGATAAATACAGACGGAAAGGTATAAAGAAAACAGATACCATTAAAACGGGAAGCCTTCATTATAAGCCCGACCTCAAGTAGATACCGACTTGACCACACTGAACACGGCCACCTGACCACGACTAACACACCAATCTGTCAACACCTCCCTTGAAGCGCACACTAAATGTGCCAAAATCTGACCAGGTGCAACACAACCCCCAGGAATCAGAGACGAACCATGTGCAAGTGACGGAAAACGCTCATTAAAGAACCCATAACATACATGTAACTCCTAGTAACTCCACGGGGACTACGCAGGGACTAATTGCCCATCTAAGACTCCCTAGTGGCGGTATACCTACCACTTCACATATTACAGCATGCACTCAAACTCCTACTAGATTGCATGTATTAGACATTGCATCACACACCAATGAACCCCTCCCTGCGAAACCACATGAAGTAATCATGGCACACATGTGACGATGGCCAGTTACTGTCTCCCTTCTCGCCGTTTTCTTTTCTTTTGGAAATGAGAGGCGAACACTCCCTCTTAGTAATAAGTAACTCCTTGTCATCAGGGCTGGGGAATTAGAGAGACAAATAGATAGATCCAAACCTGCGCACTGTATTGCGACCACAGGCACTCACGTACCAGCCAGTACACCAGAGACAGACTGGCAGCGAAGGCATATTTGAGCCTTACCATATGTCGGATTTCTCACCCAAGATACTCCAAAAAATAATGTTATGCCATGCCTACCACAGTCCAGCTACTCATCAATGCCACAATGTCATGTACATTGCAGGGGTGTATTTTATGAATGCCCCATGACATCACATAATATCACAATCATTCAAAACAAAGCCTTATTTATTTATTTATGTTTTTAAAAAAATATTGCTATTATGGTTTATGCAAACCTTTCACCATACGTACGGCATACACACAAACATACATTTTATGCAAAACTAAACATCACAAATCACATAAGAAACCTTACAATTGATACTGACGAATTAATACAATCATCAATGTAAATTGCTGCCTGTGCTAAATATAAAGTGCACACTTGAGACAGTAGTTTCAATGGCCATTCAGTGGGTTCCCCACTAGAATACAAAATGCATTCTATGTATTATTGTCACTCTTCTGACTTTGAGTACTGCAGCACAACACATGTTTTCAGCCCTTACAAGATGACAGAATACATTTGCAAAATGGGAACACAGTTTGTATGGTAGATGTGAAATAGCTCAGTGGCTTGTGCAGTACACGGTCAAATATATCAGCAGTATAAAAACAAGCTAGGACTCCATGCAACGTTCCAGATGTGTGTCTTAATTTTTACATGCGTCCCAATAAATGAAAGACAAAAACTGACATGGGTTGTGGTCTAGCAGAATGCCATTAGTTGCCAGTATGTCTGAAGACCCCAGTCTGCATAGAAAACCAAGCAATCACCTTGAAAAGGGGGCAGGAGGGCCGAAGCACGTCCTTTGTATTGGAGCTAATTACACATTAATTCATACACGTGGAACACTAAATGGAGACATGTACTGATTTTATTCTGCTGAAATGTTTGACCTTGTACCATACGAGGGGAGATATATCTGGCTCCCCTGGCAGTTTGGGGGTCTGTTAAACTCCTGGTGAGAATAACTACATCAGCATTTGCTTAGTTAAAGGGGCGTTAAAGGAGACATAGGTCACACTGCCATTATCTTTTCCCCTACTGTATGCATTTCATAATTAACATTTAAATTGCGACTGATTCCAAAATGATGGTGATTGCTCTCTGCATGAGTGACTGCACCCCTCGTGTCTGGAGTCGAGGGATGGTGTCATGGAGAGGACTAGGTTGAAAGACGAATCCAGGGTATTATGAAAACAGGCCCTACTGGCCAGAGGACTCCCATCTACGAATTGCTTTGGGGAAAATAAAGACATGTATATGCACTGTTGTTGTATATGTACATGCATATGTTGTATATGTATATGCATTGTTGTAAAAGTTCAATAGAACTAAAAACAATACATAAACAAATAAAAGACCTCCTGTTATCTTCGACCTCAAACACATCTGAGAACATGAGATGCACCCCAAACCCCCAAACATACCGCCAAGCTGAAACCTCCTCAAGAGATCCTTCACAAATGCTACTGGAATATATGAAGGGCCTTCTTATGAGGCTGCAAGGCCGGACTGAGCGTACAAGGGGGGAGAGCAGGATGACAGAGGGGCTGAAAGCCTGACTAGGACTAGGGTCATACGGTGAGTGGAATGCATGAATTCAAAGCGAGTCCTCCTGCGGCAGATGCCTGGGAGAAAAGACAGCTAGCATGGCGGATTGACCCCTGCGTGCACTGCACGCCCCCTTGCAGAACCAAGTCACATGATGAGGCACATGAATGGGTCAGCAGGCAAGCATCCTGGGTGCAATGTGAGGGGCACCATTGATCCCCACAGTAGACCTTGGAGCGTGCCAAAATCAGCAGGGCCTCGCCAGGGACCCGGCTGCTGGGCTGCCTGCATGATGCTTCCTTTTTATGACAGGGCTTTCGTGCCGTGTTAATGCTTCACCGACCCCCAAGCCACGCGTGTCTGACTCACGAGCATCGTCCCAGATGCCAGAGCCTGCCTCGCCGTGTGGGGACACCGCTTTCATGCATTCTGGGGCTCGCCTGCCTAGCAAGCACACCTGCAAACTAGTTCCCAAAGTATTGCCCTTGCTGAGTGCTTTATGAGCGGTTTTGTGTGGGTAGTTTGCACTGCTACTATCCTGGCTGATGTGGCCGGAAAGAGACCTTGCACTGTTACTTAGGGCCTGATTCATGGCCATTTTAGCACGGTATATAGTGACTTTGTACTGGTACAAAGTGTGTGCAAAAGTACTGTTTGCACAGCTCTATTGGTATTCTTGGTGTACTCAAAGGTATGAAAATAATATTCTGTTTATATATTGTTTTTATTTATTGTGCATTTATAAGGCGCTTATGCATCAAGGAATTGTATTTCAAAGCTCCACTGTGCAACAGGGAAGGAACAAGGGAACAAAACAGGACAATGGGCTAAATTAAAAATGATTAGCAAAAGGCAAAGACTGTCCTACTAGGCCTTGTGAACATTTGGAACACGCAAGTGCAGAGAGAAGGTACAGAGTAGGGGGTAAGTGCTGGAGATTCCACAGAGGGGGAAGTGCCAGAGAGCCAGTTGCAGAACAATAGGTAAGTGCAAGACAGTAACCACTTGGTGGGAGAGCGGTCAACTGCCACTACAATAAGTGCAGGCCTGTGAAACAACAGAAGCCAGTAGATACCCAAAGGCAAGTGCAGGGGGAGGGCGGAGGCTGAAGGTGATTGGACAGAAGGCCAGGACCCAGAAGGACACATAAGGGCCCAGGCCACCAATCTTAGAGACTGTGGGGTTTAGCATGGACGGGAGAGGGGGAAGGAGTAGGAGAAGAGGAAAGTCTTGAGGAGCTTGCAGAATTTGAGGAGATCTGGCTCAAGACACAGAGGAAGATGGAGGCTGTTCCAAAGGAGGGAGCCAGCCGAGGAAAGAGATTGGCCAGCCGATTGCTGCTTAGAGAAGCGCTTGACAAGCAGAGTGCTGGAGCCAGAGGATGGGAGAGATCTGGAGGGGGAGTATTTGGTGAGAGCAATGTGTAGATAGCGTGGTCCCAGACATCCTTACAGATGATGCAGAGGGATTTGAATTTGATCTGTGCAGTGACCTGGAGCCAGTGGAGATATTTTAGGGCTGGAGAGATACGGTCCCTGTGCTTGAGGCCAAGGATAAATCTTGCAGCCCTAGTCTGGATTAGCTGGAGGAAGCGGATAGAGGAATAGGGTAGATTAAGGAAGAGGATGTTGCAATAGTTTAGCCTAGAGAGCACTAGAGCTCCATAAACTTTAAGCCTCTGGGGAAAAGTGTGGAAATGGAGAATACCTCTGAGGAGGTGGAATGGAAGTGGGCCTTCTTGGCAAGGTCCAAGATGTGAGGAAGGAAAGAGAGAGAGGAATCAAAGATAACTCCAAGGTTTCTGGCTACAGAGGAAGGAGAGGGGAGAGAGCCCACAGAGCATGGCCTGAGTGAAGGGAGGAAAGAAGTAACAGGAGTCCCAATAGGAAGGATTTCAGTCTTGCTGGCATTGAGACATAGATCATTAGAGGTGCAGGAATGGTAAAGGCAGTAGGAAGTGGTTCAGAGGGAAGTTTGAAAAAGAGTTGGGTGTCATCTGCATAACACTGGAAGTGCGGGAGAAAGTGGAGATAAGCTGAGCAAGCGGGGCAAGATAGATGTTAAAGAGCCAGGGCAAAAGGGTAGAGCCCTGGGGAACGCCACAAGTGGAGATAGAGGTGGCTGAGGATAAAGAACCCAGGATAAGCTGGGAGGGAGAGTCAGTGGGGAAGGAGGTCAGCCAGTCTAGTGCCCGCTCTGGGAGACCCAGGATATCATTGAGCCGATTTGTGAGGATGGAGTGGATGACCGTATCGAAAGCAGAGGAGAGATCGAGCAGGATGAGAACAGCAGGAGAGTTAGAGTCAAGAGATGCAAGCATTTCCTCACAGGTATTCTGGAGAGCGGTTTCCATGCCTTTGGATGCTCAGACTCCAGATTGATGGTTGTGTAAGCAACCAACAAGCTCAGTATGCTAGGTTAGTTGGGGGAAGACCAGCTTCTCCAAGAGTTTCCCAAGGAAGGGAGTGATAGAGATGGGGAGGTAGTTTGCTGGACACAAGGGGTCGGCGGAAGGCTTTTTTCTGTGGAGAGGATGCACAAGGGAGTGCTTTAGGGAAGAGGGGAAAGACCCGGTAGCAAGAGAATGATTACAGAAATCAGCAAGTGCAGGCGCAAGGGGGCTGATGTTCTTAATAGTTCAGGAAGAACAGAGGACGACCTGTTTGGAGAAGACCTTCATAGAGCGGACAAATATGGTGACCTCATCAGATGTGATGGGAGAGAATGAATGAGGGAGGATGAGAGTCCAGGGGTGGATGGGGGATAAGAGGATGGGAGGGGGAAAGGGAGGAAGAAAGAGTACTCAGGATGTCGTGCATTTATGCAGTGAAGTGGGTGGCCAGTACAGTGCAGAGGGCTTGGTAGGGAAGAGGGGAGGTGGAGACTGCAGAAGGATTGGCTAGTTTCTTGAGAGTTCAGCCGTATTGTTGGATGCTCCAGAGATGCAAGCCGAGATGTGAGCCTTCTTCGTAAAGCTATTGGAGAGACGATATTGCCTTTGGAGAAGGCGACAGGCCAGTTTGTCAGAGGATGAGCTTGAGGTCTGCCACTTCCAGTCAGCAACTCTAAACTTGACTTTTAAGGCTGCAAGATTAGAATTGTACCATGTATTATGCTTGGTGGCAGTTTTCAGGTGGATTCTCATGACAGGGGCAAGAATGCCGAGGGTGTTAGTGATGGCCAGATGGAGATTGTTGGGAGCAGAGCCAGAAGTAGTCAGCAGTTGGAGGAGAGGGGGGGGTGAAGGTGGAAGCAAAGGCAGCAACTGACACTCATTTCTTCGGACAAATGTCTGCAAATGAGGCTGGCAGAGCTGGGTGATGTGTGTTCAGAGGGCTGAGAGGAACCAGGTGAGAGGAGAGGAGGGAGTGGTCTGACCAGGTGAGCGGGCTGGAGAGAGGAGTGGAGAGCAAAGCTGGGGGTCACGTAACTAGTTAGAATGGGGGAGTCTCATTCATCATCGGAATTAGCTGCATAGTTCGGCTCCATAAGTTGTAGCAGCGATATCATGGGCATAATATAATCCAGTGCCACGGGTAAAATATTATTACCAAAAGATCTGGAGAATCTTGAGATGCCAACACAGTGTTTCCCCACGGTCATGTTTTATTTCTCTGACAATTCCCTTTGGCGCTCTCAGAAATTCAAATGCCTAGAAAATCGAAAAAATGTCACCTTCTTCATTTTCGCCACATCTAAGGTTATATGGGCCATTGCATGAACCTTTGATTCCTCATGAGTTTCATGTAGTCTTTATTTATTGTTGAACCTTGGTGGTGGTGGAATTTCACAAAGTGCTCCATGAGCTTCACCAACACAGACCGGCTGCAGGTGATAATTCCTGCGTCGTCCACAAACATTAGGAGGCCGATCTTTTCATTGCCCAGTGTTGGAACATCTGCATTTTGCAATAATAGGTTATCCAGGACCCCATCAAAGAAGAAGTTACAAAGTGTTGGGGTCAAAATACACCCCTATTTGACGCTCTTGGTGACGGGACTTGGGTTTGTAGTTTCTCCTCCTGGTCCCCATCTCCCAAATGCCTTAGTATTGTTGTATGGCTTTTAGTAGTGCTTGGGTTATTTTCATTTTCATTAGGGCCTGCCAGTGTTCACACTGCGGATGCCATCAAAGGCAGCTTTGAGACCAGTTAAAATTTGATATTTCAGGCCTCTTTTAATTTGGGTACATTTGTCCAGGATCAGTGTGAGCCTGTAGACATGGCCCACAGTGCTGACACCTTTCCTGGTGCCTGCCTGAAAGTGGCTTAATACACCCAAATGAGATATTCAATCCTCCAATCTATTTCTCCCATACATTTTGTTGCGAGCGTCCAGTAGGAGATCTGTCGATAGTTGCCCAGCGATTCACGATCCTCTTTCTTGTAAATGTGGATTACCTCGGATATTTGCCATGATTGTGTAGGGTTCCCAAATGCTCTAATAGCAGCAAATAATAATTCTTTCGGGTCCTGGAGCTTTCCTCTCGTTCGACTATTAAAGGCATCATATGCCGCTGTCAGAGGAAGTTTCAAGGGGTCAAATTTTTCATTGTTTTCAGAATAGTTTTTAATGTCCACTGAGCACCGAGTAAATGATTATCTATTCTCATCATATAAAGAGGCGAAATTACTGAACCAATAATTCTCTGGCGCTGCCATTTCTAGAGAATGTGGGTCTAGGTTTGTGCCATTCTCCAAAATGATATTGTATCTTTAATGTTTGTAGCATCTTTCACAGCTTCCTATGTCTCTAATACTTTCTTATGTTTGTTCTCCTATATCAAGATCTTATGCTCCCTTCTCAATTGGCCTATTCCTTTTTTATTGTGCTTATTATGGGATCTGTGAGCAGTCAGTAATTCTGCTTTCTTCTTTGTGCAATCATTATCATACAATCTGGTGCGGTATGTTTAGATTGCATTGACTTGCTCTGCATTGCCTGTCTTGTTCTCTGTCTACGCTTTCATCTATACATCCATCCACTAACCACAGTACATTCAGGCACACAGGCACATCCTCGTGATAATTACGAAATCAACTATTTCTGCCTTCGATATGGGCCTGTGAAACTGATAGACAGCATATCATGGGATCTACATAGATGCCCATTTGCGCCACTTTTCAGAACCTTTTGCGTCCTCTAGGTATCCTTCCATTTGCTCCAGGGTCAATGGGTGAGCTATAGACTGGAGACATGATGTGTCTGTCAGACAGTCGAGCAGTGGTCATCAAACTTCTTTTTACGTCTGGGCCCCCCGAGCCAAACTTGAGCGCCCCTCCAAAATGCCGAATGGACAGTAGGTCCAAATGGCTTTGAACTATCGTGCACCGTCACCACACCCTACTCCCAGTACATTCCTTGAAGCTCCACCAACTGTTCCCATCATAGTCTATGGCCTCCCTCATCCCATTCCTAGCTCAGTCCCTGTGCACTCCCCACCCCACCACCGACCCTGGGGTCTCCAAACCCTGCTCCCACCACTACTCCACACTCTCTTTCTCGCCTCACTTCTCTGACGTCTCTAAGAAGTCACACTACCAGGTGCACCTCCTCAGAGGTATTCTTCCTTTCCTCTCCTTCCCCCAGAAAGTCACTGTCTCTCAAGCACTGGTTCTCTCTAAGCTGGACTATTGCAACAGCCTCCTTCTAGATCTGCCTGCTTCCACTCTACGCCCTCTGCAACTCATCCAGAACAGGACTGCAAGACTTGTCCTTGGCCTCAAGCCCAGGGATCGTATCTCTCCAGGACTGAAATCTCTGCACTGGCTCCCGGTGGCTGCGAGGATTAAGTTCAAAACCCTCTGCATCGTCCACAAGGCCTTCTGGGATCTGGGGCCTCAATACCTTCAACTCTCTCTTCCTAGATACCTTTCCTCCCGAGCTCTTTGCTCATCCGCCTCCAACTCCCTCGGGGTCAGTTGCTTCTCCAAGCAACGAGTTGGTGGCAGATCTCTCTCTTTGGCTGGGGCCTCTCTCTGGAACAGCCTCCCTGCCTCCCTGAAACTTGAGGAGAACCACCTGCGGTTCCGGAAGCACCTGAAAACCCTCCTCTTTGCTTCTGCTTTCTCCCCCCCTCGCTCCTGCTAATGTCCTGGCTGTTACTGAAACTGCACTGGTTACCTGGCCACCCATCTTATCTTGGGCACTAGCCTTGCCAGTTGCACGCCTGCACTGTCACCCTGGCAACCCTTGCACCTGTGGACTGTTTTCTGTATCCTGACAGTCCCCCCACTAGCACTTATTTTCTGCACTCACCCTGCACTTGCCACCTGCCGGCTGTTTATTTATCTTGTTGTTCTATTATCCCATGCACTGCACTTTCCCTCCTCCCCCTTCCTTTGCACTTACGCGATCTGAATGACACTTCGCCTAGTAAGATCGTTGTCTGTCTTCCCTCTGTTCCCCCTCCCTTGCCTCGTCGCGCTTTGAAACACTTGTGTATAGGCGCGTTATAAATGCCACATCATATCATATCATATCATATCATATCATATATCCCATGGTTCCCGCTCATCCTGATCCCACCACATTGCCTGGGCTCCCCCACCCTGCTCCCAGCACAGTCCCAGGACCAGTTGTGGCTGTGAATATTTTAAGTGACAGGGCATAAATATTTCCACCAGATATGCCATAGCGACAGAGCGCAGCGAGGGAGCCCAAACCAATCAAGGGGGGCTTGAGGGGCTTGCCACCCGTACATTTTTTTAAATAATGGTTTAAAATGTTGCATTTTAGAGCATACATAAAAACAAATGGGTAAAAAGCCAAACAGTTTGCAATTGGCACATGGGGGGCGGGGCAGCCAGCCGAGGAGCACTCCTTCAGCTGGAAAAAGCAGCTGAGGGAGTTTTACTGGGATGGCTCCTTGCCTTCTCCATAATGGGCGATGGGGCCACTGGCTGGGTGCCCCCTTGCCCATTATGGATGAGCCGCCAGACTCGGACAGGCCTAGAGGGCAATAGGGCAATGCCTGTACCAAAAATGCAAAATGCTAGTGTGGGGCAGTCAATATGGGGCACTTTTTTGGCTAATGTGGGCCAGTTTTATTAGTTAATTCACTATGCAGCTAGTAGTTTTGACCATTGTTGCTGAATAAATATTCTCTGAAAATCACAATTTGCTTACAGTTAAAAAAAATGAACACCCCCTTGGGTACTATTCAAACAGTCTGTGACTAATGTAATGAATATCCATTTGCAACTGCCGCCCTCTTTTTCATTGGTGCCTGAGACAGTTGTATGCTCCAGTCCGACCATGTGAGCGGCCCCTGTCCATTTCCTCCAACGTAAAAAAAAAATAAAAAAAAACAAACCAACAAACATGCTAGGCTCAGTTTGAAGACCTCTGGTCTAAAGTGAAGGGCCAACCCGAGTACATCCATGGGATGGTAAAGAATGGTGCTTAGGTATCAACCAAGCATCAGCGGTTGCCACGCAGTCCTTGCCTTTTTACCAACTGCTTCACTGGTGGTGGCACCTTAGTTGGCACGCATACCATGCATCCTTGTCAAAGCAAGACTGCATAAATAGAGAATGGGCAGTGCTTGGGGCCTGTGCCCCCCTGTCAAACCAATAAGCAAAGCTCTCCTGCTCTACTTCTGGTTCACTCTCTATCAATGTTTACACCTGTTGCAATTCATGAATTGGATAATAACTACAGCTACTATTACTGCATGTAGAAATGGGAGGAATTTGGCACAAACCACTATAAAAACCTGATATAATGTTACCATTGTTACCATTGCTAAACTGTGTATATTGATTGCATGAACATCGAGGACAGGGGCGGGGATGATTATGACTTATCCATTCAGGAGTGTTAAAAAGAAATACTTTTAAGGACCCTTTTACTAAGACTTTACAGCTATGGTGTCCCAGATGTAAATGACTCAGCCAGCAACGTCTCTAAGGTAACATTCCCAAACACATGACCACAGTACTCTGGACAGTCCCTGCTCTGCCTATCCCTTCCCCTCAGTCTCCATCTTCCTCCGTTGCACCCTCGCCTACCTACTCCCCGGGAAATCTAGCTATAACTTATTTAGTCCTTGTTCACAAAAGACCCCACCCCTCTTAGAAACCACCCCTTAAATTCTAGCACCATCTGTCAATAAGCCTGCTGTCTCCGTACCAGAGCTCATAGGCCCAATCTTATCCACCTGTATCACCCATCAACCCTGACATCCTATCATCACTTCTCCTAGTACTGTGCTGCAATTCCCTCTTGCGTACTACTATCATCAATCACTTCCTTAACGCCACACGTGCTTCCATGCCACACACACGCACGCACACACACACGCACATGCACACACAGATAAACACACACACACACACACACACACGCTTCCCAGCTTTACACAGACTCAATGGGACTTGTGAGATAGCTTGGCCAAACTTGATATAGGTTCTATTCTGCATGCATATCATGTCTGTAGAACACAGAGTCTCACTCCCATTACACAACCAGGTTCAATAATCTTACATTATCTCTATCTACCCCTTTCTCCACACTGACAAACCATACCCATATCCTGAAGAAGCTTTCAAAGCCCAACCATCCAGAGGTAAAAGCTAGGCAGTGGCATGTTACACTCACAGAGCTTTGATGTCTGCAAGTCTGACCATGCTTAGGGAGCAGACCCTCAATGGCAAATCACACTTGGATAGGATGGTGTGACAGATTGCCATCTGCAAGGGTTTGATAGCTCGAGATTATTCATTTTTATTAATAAATGAAATGATGTGGGTAATTCTGTTTCAGATCAGGCACCCTTTGAAAAGGCTCCATGTCAAAATGTTAGTTCATAAGTGTGACTTGCTGTAACCAGTCTACAGACGTGCTACTGTGACACAGAGCAGGTTAAAAGGTCACGTGTCCACTCCTGACACTGCTCTGTCAAAAAATCACCACAGGCAGAGGAAGCACATCTATTTAACTATTGAACATCTGATCTAAATGATGATAAGTGCCTCCTTTAATCAGGCTGGAGGCAGGGCAATCTCTTTAAAATATGCCATGCCTGGTTGTAACACGGCAACTGATAAGACAACAACATTATGGAAGCCACACGCCAATTGATTTGTTTAAATTGTGCAAGGGTCAACTCTGTGAGACCAGGTCCACCTATGTCAGGGCAATGCATTTTCATGGCTAGTCTGAGTGTCTCCACTATTGCCAAGTGAGACAGCAGCCAGGATACTGCCCTCTTTGAGTTCCCTATCAGGAAGGGCACACATTCCCCCAAGCCATAGAAACCTACCGCAGGAGGTCTCCTGGGAAAGTGCTTCAAAAGCAGCACTGATAGAACAGAGCCAGCCTCACATGAGAGGGCTGCAACAGGCATTGGAAAGGAACAGAGTTAGAGTAGCCAGCAAGGTAAGCCTGAAGGGGGGACCCCCCATCTTTTTTTTCAGTCAGGGCTCTCTTCCTTCGTTCCCCCTCCATTTCCTGTTGGGGAAAGCACTCTAGGTATTATGTCAGAAGACAAAGGTCACTTGTTACAACAAGAGGGATTTGACTCCTTATGTTATGTTACTGTGATTTATGCTGTGCATCAATGACATTTTCATTGTTTCCAGACGCTCTGGCGGATCTGAAAAGGAAGGAGGGTTGGGAGGGCTCAGTTAGTGGGATTGAGAGGGAAAAGTGCAAGAAAGCTGTGATGTGCAGTTGGTAGCTTTAGTTTGGAAAATAATGGTCACTGTGTGCTGTTTTGTTTTTAGTTGGTAGAGGTTATGTGCTGTTTGGTGTATGAGTATGTATGGGGGATGTGTGTGTGATTGGTTTAGTTTCCTGTTGGGTGTTGTGGAGTTTGTAGAGTTTACAGTGGTTTTAGATTTTTTTCCCTGCAACGGAGGTATGAATGCCATTTGTTTAGTGTTTGTGGATTTGTATGCAGACTATTAGAAAGTTTTAGGTAGAGTTAGTGGGGAGTTGTCTGTCTCCTTTTAAATGAGGTTATGTTGATCCATTGAGTTAATATGATTCTATGGTGATATGCAGTAGAATGCTTTTTTGTTTGGGTGGCCCTGTTTCAGTTAATTAGGTTTCAGTTGTTTTTGGTGTTTCTAGTGTGATATGTTGGCAGTTTCCCTTCAATGATGTTTCCTATTTAGGTCAGTGAGTTAAAGAGCCAGGTGTTTAGCAATTTTCTGAACTTTAGGTGATCTTCTGTTGTTCGTATTTCCTTTGGGATGCAGGGGAATGCTGTTCCACCAAATTATTGTTATGAGTATTGTTTAGGTTTGAGGCAAATGTCATTTCTGGACCTTCGTGTTTGGTATGTCGATTGATATTTTCCCCTCTATGAATTCTGTCCTCTGGCCATGGACTGCTTTGTGTGTCATGCAGAGTGTTTTGAAGGAAATACATTTTTTAACTGGTAGCCAATGTAGGATTCTAAGTGCTGGCATGATGTTTTCTCTTTTAGTGAGTCTGAGGAGTAGTCTTGCAGCTGCCTTCTGTATTCATTGTAGTGTTTTGGTAAGGCCGCCTGGCATTCTGAGATAGCTGCTGTTGGCATAATCTGTTCTTGACATATCGAGTGAGATGACGTAAGTGTTCTATATGGGAAGGTGAAAAAGGTTGGTATCCTCTTGATTGTGTGTAGGTGGAAGAAGCACTTCTTTATTATGGTGATGAATTTGGGGTCGAGTGTTAAGTCGTTTCCCATTAACATTCCGAGATTTTTAAATACTTTTGGATGGTTCTGGTTGGATTCCCATTTCAGTAAGCCATGGAATGTGACGTTGGTCCAATGGGTCATTGGATGTGATCATGATTTCTGTTTTATCCGGGTTGAGTTTAAAGCTGTTGATACTCATCCAGTGGTTTATTTATTTATTTACTTCTAACATGAATCTCGTCCTAGAGCCTCAGTGCACACATGAAGACCAGAAAAACAAACTAATGAAGGAGTTCAAAATGAAAAAGAAGTCAAAGAATCTGAAGGAAAACTATGAGTAGATCAAAGATATCTCAATGATTTGAATTAAAGAAGTGAGATTGTATCACTATCTTAAAGCTCGCAAGATTCATGGCATCTCGAACAGCAGATGGAAGGTGATTCCAAAGCTCAGGTCCACAATGGTCAAAACTTGTGGTACCAGAATTCTTGAGTTTGACGTGTGCCTGCTTAAGTTTATTAGTCCCATTTGATCTGAGCACCCTATGTGCTGGCGCCTCTTGCAAACGATACACAAGATATCTAGGGGCATTACCTGTACAGCATTTGTGTGTCCGAGACAGAATTTTATGAGAGACTCTATGACACACTAGGAGTCAGTAAAGTGCTCTTCTGGCCTCAGTGACATGTGCCATCTTTTTAAGGCATTTCACTGCTCTTAGAGAGCTCAAGTTCGTTTTAGAGGTAATGGCAAACTAACCATTAAAATGATCAATTTTGGTATTAATCAAGGCCAAGTTACCGGTGTAAAGATATGGTCTAGTCAGCTTAATTAGTTTAAATGTATATGCACAGCTAGATCTCAGGGGTAAAATATGTTTTTTCATGTTCAAGTTGGAAATTAAAATAAACGTCTAAACAGATGAGACCACCGGGATATTACAGCCTGAAATTACAAATTGATCATACCTTTCCTCTAACTTTTTCAGATGTTGAACTGACCCAATGATTAACAACTCTGTTTTGCTGTCATTTAATACCAGAGTGTTAAAGGCCATCCAGTTCTGCAGCAACAAGTAGATGAGATGAATAGCCAAGGAGTCAGTGTCGTAATTCCCAGTTAGCCCAAGAACCAACTGGTTATCTTTAACATAATGTGTGTATTTCACCCATTCCCCATCCAAAAGATCGAATCATGGGCGGTGTATATATTGAAAACCATCATGGGGGATAGATAAAACCCTTGCGGAACATCGTCAACCGTGCCATCCTGCTCAACCGGCTCCGTGATAACCTGAGTATCACTGGTCAGGCTCTGGCCTGGCTGACTTCTTTCCTCTCTGACCGACCCTCCCAGGTCTAACTTGGGTCCTTCCTCTCCTCTATCTCTCTATCCTCTATCTCTCTCTCCACCTGCGGTGTTCCCCAGGGGTCTAACGTTTCTCCCCAGCTGTTCAACCAATACCTGACAACCAATAACTGGCAATACCTGGCACCTCTTGCCCACCGCATTGCTGCTCTCTGCTCCAATTTCTAGTGCTATGCGAATGACACCCAGCTCACCTTCAGGCTCCCCTCTGCCACCTATTCTCCCTCTCTCATCCCAGATTGTCTGACTGCAATCCAGGAGTGGTGCACCGCAAATGATATCTGCCTGAATGCAAGCAAGACAGATATCCTCCTCATCGGCACACCCGCACCCATCTTTCCTGACACTCACTGGCTGGTCTCCCTTGGCCCCCCCGCTCCCACCTCAGAGGCTAAGAACCTAGGGGTTAGCTTCGATTCATCTCTCTTCTTCTCGCCTCATATTTCGATGTCTCTAAGAAGTCAAAAAACCAACGGCACCTCTTCAGAGGTATTCTACCTTTCTTCTCCTTCCCCCAGAAGCTCACTGTATCTAGAGCTCTGGTTCGCTTGACTACTACAACAGCCTTCTTTTAAATCTGCCTGCTTCTACTCTCCGTCCTCTGCAGCTCATCCAGAACAGGACTGTGAGACTTTTCCTTGGCCTCAAGCCCAGGGATCGTATCTCTCCTGTTCTGAAATCTCTACATCGGCTCCCAATGGCTGCAAGGATCAAATTCAAGAACCTTTGCATTGTCTACAAGGCCTTGTGGGGCCTGGGACCAACATATCTCCAGCTTTCTCTTCTGAAGTATCTTCCTACTCAAGCACTTCGCTCTTCCACCTCTAACTCCTTGAGGGTCAGACGCTTTTCCAAGCAACAATTTGGGGGCAGATCTCTCTCTTCGGCTGGTGCCTCCTTCTGTAACAGCCTCCTCCCTCTCTGAAACTTGAACAGAACCATCTCTGTTTCTGCAAGCAGCTCAAGACTTTCTCTTTGCTTCTTCCTTCCCTCACCATCTCCCCTGCTGATCTCCTGTCTGACACTGCACTGGTTATCTGGCTACCCTCTGAACCTCAGGCCCAGGTTCCTGCCCTCCCAGCTGCACACCTACACTGACCTCCTGGCAACCCTGAACTTGGGGCTGTATCTGCAACCCTACAACGCCCCATACCTGCACTTATCGATCACCTATTTGTCTGCACTTAACCCTTGCATTGCCACCTGCTGGCCGCACTTCTGTTTTCACTGTTTGATCCTATGTTTTGCACTTGCTCCTCCTCCCCTTCCCCTGGCACTTCTCCCCTTCCCTCTCCCCTGCACTTGCGTGATCTCAATGTCACTGGGCCTAGTAAGATTGTTGTCTTGTTCCTTCTTGTTTCCCTCTCTCACCTTGTCATACCTTGAAACACTTGTGTATACGCACAATACCAATACAATATCATATCATATTACCGCATGTCACAGAGCAAGGCAATGCCTTAAATTCTGCTATCAATACTCTATAGAGCCTTGGACCAAGAAAAGACCCAATCCAAGCCGTAGATGAATCAGAGCAGTTGGTAAACTCAGTCAGCCTCTTAAGCAATAATGAGTGGTTGAAAGCTGCCAACAGATCAAGCAACATAAGCAGAGCAGTTCGGCCTTTGTCTACGATTTTATTGAGATTTGCTCTGCGGTCAATCAATGCAGTCTCGGTTCCATGAAATTTCCTGAATCCAGATTGATGTTGTCCCAACAAACTATTGTTTCAATATTTTCCTGAAGTTGCATGTAAGTCGCTATGTCCAACATTTTTAAAAGCAACAGGACGCTGGTTATTGGACGGTAGCTACCAGCAACCCAAGGACCAAGAGTCGCCTTTTTAAGCAAAGGGGTCAAGACTAGTTGCCTATGTAGGTGATTATAGGTGCAAGACATTTAATAGCCCCTTAACTATCCTAGATGGGCAGGCATCGCCTTGACATGATGTGGGTTTAAGATCTGCAACAATCTTAAGAATATCATCCTCTGTAACTTGTTGAAATTCAAGGGGGACCAGTATACATATTACCTGGACTACCAGCTACCACATGAAGCAGTGAGGGGGCACCCTGAAGTCCTGACTGACGGGTCCTGATGTTCTGTTGATGTGACTCTATTTTCCTGATAAATTAAAGCTGAATATGTTCACAACAGCCATCACTCCTTTGGTGCTCACTGTCAGTGTATTCACTAACCTCAAGCTCTTTAAGAATGGAAAGCTATTGCCTATGGTCTTATTTGGCACCTGCATTCCTATTATTGTAGTAATCCTTCTTTGCCATTAGGTTCTCTTCTTTGGAAGCTGCAGTTGATGTGCGATTTTTGTATCAGGGCACACATCCCTACGCCATGATTGTTCACAGGATGATTTAATCTTCCTGTGCAAGATGATTTTGCTGTTGAACCAGGTCTTGATTTTGATAGTCCTTATATGTTCTGGGGCCAGAGTATTAATTACTATAGAAATAATCTCCTGAAATTGCTCCACTAATGTTTCAACATTTGAGGAAGAAGGCCTACCCATGAGTAATGGCATAGCAACATCAGTAAAGGCCTCCAGAGGGCCTTTCTTAAAATATGTACCTTCTGAGTCATTCTGGGATGGCAATTGACCTGACCGTAAGCAGCAAGAGATCAAAGAAAATTAGATAGTGGTCTGTCCTGGGGCAGGTAGTACAGGTCAGAGTAGAAATACAAAGGTTATGTGTTAGCACCTAATCCAGCGTGTTGCCGTCCCTGTGCGTGGGTGCTTCAACATGCAGGGCAAGGCCCATAGCAGAAAGCGCTGACATTAATGAAGTAGCCTCTAACTCAAGGTTATATGCCCAGAGATTCAAATAGCCAAGGAACAACATGTGTGAAGAAGCCATCAATGAATCACTCAGCAGTGATAACACTTGTTCTTCAAAATAAGGTGTATTGTGAGGTGGTCTATAAAGGACACTAAATGCCACAGTGGTGTTGTGATTGATGCTAAGATTAAGATGTAACCACTCACAGCTGTCAAGCTCAGAGACATGAGATGAATGCAATTTCCATGAATCCCTGACAGTAAGGGCAACACCCCCACGTCTCGAGCTGGTGTGGTCAACTCTGAAGATCTTATAACCCGGTGGAGGGGGGCATAGCAGCCTCATGCAGGCATGCTTCAGTCAGAAACAGGCATTCTTAGCCCAGAGCAGATATCATATCAGATATTTCTTTGGCATGCAACACAAGGGATCTAGTGGTAAAGAAGGCACATTTCAGAAGAGGAGGAGAAGAACATCCGAAGTCAATAAATCTTTTGAACACAAATCTCTGATGCGTTTTCTGGGCAGCAAATCTTTTCTGGACTTTGGGGGGGTCTAGAAGCCAATGAAACATCATCTGAGCCGACACTCACAATGTCCCGTGTCTGTTCTGCATGTAGACCCACTTGGGAAAAGCTAGTTATGTTAGGAGATAAACAAGTAAATGAAACAGTTGCTGAGGACTTGTCATTGTCGGACAGAATAGTACTTATCCCACATGGAAGACTCTCCGGTTTAGTGGTAGTACCTTTACAAAGGCATGATTCTTTGCACAATGAAAATTCCTCTAGAAGTGAGGCAGTTAAAAAGGGTTGGGTCTTGTTCTCTGCTAGTGTTGTTTGTTTTTAGATGATTTGTGTATTGTCTGCGTAGTTGTAGCAAGTGAGCCCATGCCTTTTGATGAGGTTGAGAGGGGACATGTAGATGTTGAATAACATTGGTGCGGTGTGTTGAGATGAAGGAGGTTAGCCATATTGTTTCTGTTCTTTCTGTCATGAAGGAATTTAGCCAGAGTAAGACTGTTTTGCCGATTCCTATATCTTCAAGTCTTTTGATGATTGTTTTGTGGTGGAATGTGTTGAAGGCTGCCGAAAGATCAAGTAGTATGGCTGATTTGACATTGGCGTCTGCATTGGTTTTTAGATCATCCCATATCAAAAAGAATTTTATTTAAATTCGTTTTTTATTTTATTTAAAAGAAAACAGTGTGTTTAGTTTATAAATAAACTTTTACACTTTCATAAAAGAAAGAAGAGCAAGAAGAACTAAAATCTAAACATAAACCAAACATAAGTAGCATAAAATTAGCAAACGCAGAACATAAATTCCATGCACAATTCTTGGCGATTCCTATAAGGATTTTCTACAAATATTATCACGTTCCTAATCGAACCAGACTTAAATCATATTTCACACGATACCCCTCCTCCTTATCTCAATTGAGACACTACTCTGCACCCAGGCAGCCATTTGTGTGGGCAACTAGACCCCCCAGATTGATCTCCAGTCTGCTTCTCCCTGCAACATTTTTTTTCAGCTCCTAAACTCTGAAAAAATGTGTGCCAACAGCATTGCCAGAGTTACTATGGGGCCCTTATTCCTGTTCATTATCAACCTCACCCACAAATGATCTGATAGTATACGGGAGGGCGAGTAAACGTTCCCAGGAGATGAATTCTCTGCTCGTGAAAAACCAGACATTCCAGTACAAGATGAAACAGGGTTTTGTTCGGCCCTAAGACCGCCATTGTTGGGAGGACATTAAGGCGAAAGCTAAAGTATCCCTGTGCTTTTTGGAGGGGAATTTTTCAAGATAAGATGTTACCTTATTCGAAGGAGTGCATAGGTGCTAGTCATTTTTGTACAGTTGTAGCCTATTAAGATCCTCGTAACAAGTACTTCTATACCAGTGCTTTATTTTTATTGAATAGGCACTGTCTACAATATCCACTTGCATCATATTCAAATAGGTTTTACAGTTTTTGTGGATTTCCTGTAGAAGGTATTTGTGGTCCCGGCCATTGTGCATACGTTCTAGTACGTACGAGCTCAATGAATATTCCTCTCCTTCCACTATTTTACTGATTAGAGACAGGGATCTTTTTATGTATTGCACCCACCATGAAATCAGCCCCAGCTCGAGTCTGATCACACTGATCGGGTGGATTTTGGTAAATTCACGCTGCCTTCCAGATTTTACTTTCTAGCTCAATCCGCAAACAATATTAATTCACAACCATATAATATTGTTGCTGTTATCTTTCATTTGTATAACTCAATTAATGGTAGTCGGTAGTATGCACATAGCTTATTCTTTAGAACTTTCATCAAGGTAATAGCTGCAGTCGAACCAGGCTCCTCATTGGAATTAAAGGAACACCCTGTAGGTGCCAGCCAAAATCCATGGATTGCGAGAGAAGAGCTAGAAGCACTCACCTTGTCCTGAAGCCCTTGCAGAGAGACTCAAAGCAAACGGATGTCCAAGGGAAGCTGCAACCTCGTTTTGCCACTTTAAACCGTCTTTGAGTTGAGCAACTTCGACCATGTTGAGCCGACAAAAGAACTGTGGTGCTGCTGTTGGAACTTCATGCAAACTTCAAACCACTCACTGCATTTCGAGCCATGCGTGTGCCCGGCTCGACTCATTGACGTAGGTCGTCTCGGGCAACCCAACTGCAGGCACAACCTTCATGGGAGCAACCAACACGAGCGCTGATACAACTTGCTGGAAGCCATTGCAATCATCTTCACAAATGCCAAGTCAACCGAACAGACGGCATCATTTCGCCACTTGTCCAATGGTTGCTCAAACAATTGGAAGACATTGTCTCTGTCTCGAATGCTGACTTGACTCTTTGGGAGCTTGCACCCTTAAACTGACTCCATGCCTACCGCCTGTGGGATTGCATTGACGTGAACAGCCTCACCATCAACTTCACCACAGCTAAAGTACCAACACAGGAGGGATACCTGGACAATTCTTAACAATGGGTTTATTGCTCAAAAAGCGCATTTATGAATGATCATCAATGCAGAAATATGGGAACAGCATTACTCAATGGTCTTCAGTGCTTCCAAAATGCCAGAATATCACAATACCTGCTCTGTGAAGATACCATGGGCAATCGAAACAAGACGACCAGAGATCCTAGAGGCCATTTGCACGTTGAATAACTCAGGTGCTGCTGGTCCTGATGGGCTGACCAATTTAATTCTAAAGAAGAATAAAGATCAATGGGCAACCTTTATTCAGATCCTGTGTAAAAGATTGCCGCCTCAGCGACAATCCTTCCATCCAATTGGCGGTGGTCGTTCCCATTTTTAAAAAGGGAAAACGGCTAAATCCGAACGACTACCGCCCGATTGCCCTGTTAGACGTTGTCAGCAAAGTTTTTGCACATATTTTGCAGAAACGTCTGGTGAAATGGGCCGAAGGTGTGGGATTAGTCGATTGTAGGCAGACAGGCGTCACCAAAGATGTGGGGGTCAAACTTAATCTTGTAATCTTAAATGTATTAAAGCTTGAGGTGATGAAAGACGACAAGAAGCTCTTCCTATCTTTCACTGACCGGCATCAAGCCTTTGACAATGTAAATAGGGAAAGGCTGTGGACTAAGTTGGAAAAGTGGAACTGCTCACCGACCTGCTGCAAGCCATCAAAGCACTTCATAGCAACACCTTTATTAAAGTCCACCTATATGCGGAAGGAGACTCGTCATCAAATATTAGAACAGAGAAGGGGGTTAAACAAGGCTGCCCTTTTGCTGCCGCTGCCTTATTAGTTAAACTTTATATGGCAGACCTACACACCGCCTTTGAAAAAACGAATTCTTTCCCACCACGACTAAATGGACATCAAATTGTGTGGGTTATTTATGCAGATGACATTGTTTTAATGGATACCACCCAGATTGGCCTCCAAAGACTACTAAACGACCTAGTGATTTACCTGCAAAATAACAACTTGCAGTTAAATGTAGCCAAGTCGAAGGTTATGTCTTTTGGTAATAATCTAGGCAAAAAAGGTCGGCAGTTCACGTGCCATGTAGCCTCGAAGCCCTTGAAAGAGTGGCCTCAATTAGATATTTGGGTCCTCTGTTCAACAAATCACTATGCGAGCAACAATGGACTGATGACCTAATATGTCAATTGAAAAATCTTGCTATCCAGGGAATGAAAATTCACACTGCCTATGGCAAATTCATGATGAAACCGATTGTCCTGTTTTATCACCAAAAGGTAATGGCGACCATGAAGTTTGGAAGCGAGGCCAGATTTAAAATCAGGAAATTATTCTGGGAAGCCCTCGACAGTCAATTTTAGAGGAAGGTGCTGCATGTACCAAGGGGGGGGTTCTGGTGTCGCTTATTAGACGTGAACTTAGGCTACAATCCTTATATTGCATAGTTCTATGGAAGTCTGTAGCACTATGCAAGAAAACGCATCAGCTTCCGACTATAAAACCTTAACAAATTCTTGCTCCAAATCCAGGTTTTCCGTATAGAGGGCTTCTTGAACTCTGGATACAGAAGATCCAAATCCAGCTAAGCCATCTAAATATAGACATATATACCTTATTATTCAACCCGTGTGCCACGAAACGAAAGTTGTTAGAAGAAGACTGGATCGCAAAATTAGATAAATGTGGTGAATTTGTAACAGCTCTCAAATTTGGTGAAGAAGGAAGATCTCTGAATATTCTCCCTAAGTACATGGTGATGTTTCCCTCCAGACATCACTGTGATGAATTTCTGCGGCTCAAAATAAATCTGTATGCAACAAAGGAAATGCAGTACTTAAAACATTTGCCTGACGTAACGGACAACCTTTGCCGATTTTGCTCCATGGATGTGGAATCTTCAAAACATTTAGGAGCAAGTTGTGAGGCCCTGAAATCGAAAATAACTTTTTTTTGGGTCACTTCGCCCCGCTGAATGGTAATATGGACTTATGGTGGATGAAAATGTTAGCAGGAGAGAGCTATAGGTGAACTTGTGCTGTAGTGGACTATTTCGACAGCATATTGAAGCCGTCAGTTGAGTAAACGGGGCGTTCGTGATAAATTATGTGATACATTTCTTATTAATTCTGATGATTGTCTTTTCATTTTGTTGTGAAGAAAAGTTTGAAGTGATGAATTGATTTGAGAAAGTTGAAATGTAAAACGAAGTTTGTAAGAAACTAATATATTTTTACAATAAAATATATATTTTTTAAAGTACCGAGAAACCTGGCTTGATGCAGTAGATCCTCATTAAACAGAATAAGGTACTATCAAAAGACTTTGGGCCTCATTACACGGATGGCGGAGAACCATGGCGCTATTATCGCCATGGTTCATGCCGGTAAAATACCGGCACCGCCTTGGCGGAAAGGGGAATTACCGCCCCATTCCAAGGTTGGCGGGGCGGTAATTCCCCCTTCCACCATTGCCCTTCCCCATTCCCATTTTTGGCCCATAGGGCTCAATGGGAATGGAGAAGGCGCTAATTACGGTCCGCAAATTGCGGTACCGTAATTAGCTCCCTGGGTCCCTTTGCGGGTTGGTTTTTAACGCCTGCAAAAAGCAGGCATTAAATCCCCTAACCCGCAAAGAGACCTTGTAGTAAGGCAGTAAGGATTTACCGGTACCGGCATTTTACCGGTACCAGTAAATCCTTACCGCCATCCGTGTAATGAGGCCCTTTGTCCCAATTGTCCACTTTCTGTGACCAAAATGACTGTTGAGCCCCTTTTTCACATTGTTCTTCAAGACATACCCTTTTTGATCACTGACATTGTTGCAATTTCTTTCCTGAAGACCCCAGCTAAATTACCCAGGGTGCCATACTATACCAGTCTGCATTTTCTATGTTCTCTTTACATGGGTGAGTTTTTCTAGTATTCTTAAGTATAGCCTGTCCTTGGCCTATGTTACCTCAAAATGTGAAGGAAGTATACCTGATGGGCCATCTCTGTTATACCTTTAAGTTTGAAATCACAGCACGTTTAGTAGTAGTTTTCTGCTGAGTAGGATATTTAGCCACTGCTCATCCTTATATTCATTTGTAATTTTATCACACATGAAATGTTACAAAAGTCAAAGGGCTTCATCATGAGTTGGGCGGTATCCTGGTGTAATACAGCCGGGATACCGCCCAATACTGATAGCAGTACCACAACTCGGTCTGGTGCAATTTGTGCCGGATCATGAGTTTTGGGGGGGGCAGTTAATCCCATTTTCCCATTGGGGCCCCATAATTCCAAACAGGAAACCCAGAAAGCTACTAATGCCACATTCCTTTAATAACCCTACAGTGAGTCCCAGTCTTCCATCAATGAAGCAATTTTAGGCACAATACTTTGGAGTATCCACCTAATTAATATGTATTAGATGGCTGGGCATGCACCTTGGACTGAAGGAAGTGGTTTTGTGTTGGTATGACTGGGTGGTGCACAGCACAGGCAAGTCCACAAAATTAAGAATACTGAACAGAAAGGGCCCGATTCAGGGAAAAGTGCGCAATGGTACCCGCAAAGGCCGTGCGCTGAGAATGACACTGCATAAGCCTGCGTGCAGAATAAATTCGGCGTGCTCTGCGTTTTTATGGAATTGTTTGCGCAAAGTAACTGTATTCTCAGGTTGTGGCCGGAATGCCCCTGACACGTGCCCACGCAAAGCAAAAACATCCAGAACAGTCACCTTAGCGTGATCCCCCGGGTGGAAAAAGATGCATCCTTCAAACAGTGAGTGGGGTCCCCCGCAAACAGGCCTGCATCTCTGCGACCCCGCGCGGGGTCCCCCGTAACTGTTATCGGCACCCTGACAACATGCGTATGATACTTCGTAACTCAGGTAAAACTCAGAAAATCTGTGTGTGAACTCTAGTAAACTGTTCCTGCAACCCGCTACACCGCGTAAACGCACCCCTAAGTCAGATGGGGACCACTGCTGTGTGCACGCACTCATAAATCAGACTCTCAATATTACCTCTTCCTGGTGATTCCTATGCGCAAGTGTCTGTATACTGCCTTCAGGTGGCGGATTGTATGAGGGCTTTGCATGGCCATTTCCCCGTCGAGAGGTTGCACGCTCGGATCCATGAATACGTATTGTTCCATGCAATATTGGGCATGCGATGGACTGCCTCCTTGCCGTTGCTCGTAATGCCCACATTTTCCCTTGTTCATCCTCATTTTCTGTGTTCCGCACCCTAACCAGCCCGCTGCGTATGCCATGCCCACGCTCTGCACACTGTCCCACGGAAGGCACTCACCCTCTCGCGGTGACGTGCTGAGCCTGCACGAAGTCCACGCAAAGTATGAAAAAAAAACCACACATTCGGTTCCATGAATCAACAAACGGGATTTTGCACGTAAAGTCCCAATTTTCTGTGCAGATAATTCCATCAATCAGGACCCAAAGGTTTAATTTTCCAATCCCAATGGTCCAGTAAAAGATGAGTAAAACCATTTTCAAGCTTGTACGAATGGTTTTACTCATCTGCTGCAGGTCTAAGGGAATTCAAAATATCGGTCAGGTGGACTACAGGTCAGGAACGAAACTTTCGTACCTACGTTTCCGCATCTTGACCACTCCGCCTGCCAAATACAAAAGCTTTACCATCACCATTTTGATGCATTGCATTTCTATGGAATGTGTCAGCAGTTCACACCTGCTAAAGGCCAGACGATTCCACAGCAATCCATTGTAAATGAACACACACCTATTTGCACTATGAACTCCGAAAAATGAACGTAAACCCGGATCTGCCCCAATTTGCATCAACGTATTGCACTTTGTAGTGAAAACAGCAAAAATTGCATCAAATAGACTGCAGTCCACGGAAGGGTACGCGTTGGAATACAGTGCGTGCAGTGTGCACAAAATAGAAACATAGCTCTAAGGAGGTAAACATGTTTGTTGAAAATAAACCAGCTAAAAATTAAGGAAGAAACAAATAATCTCCCTTCAATTATTAATAAAATTAAAAAAGGACCAAAAGGAAATGAGAAAAACTGGCCAGGAGCCTTAGGGTTTAAAGCATTGAACGCCAAAATATCTGGACAAACAAAGGTCCCCCAATTTGAAAGTATATATTCACGGATGCACATAGGGAGCGCTGATTTGATCATGGGCATGACATTTTAAAGTTATACATAAAAGAAAGAATAAGGTGTCAAGCTCTGTCCATTGTTACTCACCACTCATCAAAATATAGGCTGGCACTGCTCAAGGCAACATTAACCACAGAAACCAGCCCACAGGCCCAACACTTTTTCGGTTGTTCCTCTTCTGCTCCTCGTCATCTTTCCCAGGTCCCCCATTCCCTCCTCCTCTTCCTTTCCCATGGTTTCACTTCCATCCTCCTCTACACTCCTCCTCCTTCCTCTGCTCTTTTAGCTACCCCTCAGCCGCCTCACTGCGGCAGATGTTGCTTCTCATTGCCCCTTGCCCCTATCCACCTCTCTCTCTCTCTCTCTCTCTCTCTCTCTCTCTCTCTCTCTCTCTCTTTCTCTTTCTCTTTCTCTTTCTCTCTCTCTCTCTCTTTCTCTCTCTCTCTCTCTCTTTCTCTCTCTCTCTGTTCACCTCTCTCCAACCTTCTTCCTCCTGCTGCGGCACAGTATATTTCTGCCTTTGCTTCCGCCTCACTGTAAAACTCCCTCTCCGTCTCCAAACACACACCTCATTTTCAAAGGGTCTGTCACTTATATAGCAAGCTGGCCTGGCCCCTGAGGACTGCCGTGGCTTAACCGCACTCAGCTGTTTGTTTTGCTCAGCCTTGAAATTGGATTGGTAGACGTTGGCTGTTGGTGGTTTCACTGACACCTTTTTGGCTCTACTATTTTCCACCCAGTGAGGGCCCCCCCCCCAACTCAGCAACAAATCACGGGTCGCGCCACACTCTGGGCCGGCTAGATTGTTACACTTGTGCAATATACACAAACCTGCTGCTGAAGGGGTATACCGCACACTGCACTAGAAGAAAGATATAAATATGTATTTTAATGCAATATACAGCATACTTTCTGAGAAAAATTGGCTGTAAAGCCACAGTGTTTGCAATTGTTTTGTAGGGTAACACCAATCCAATCCAATACACGTAAGTCACCAACAGTGCACAGGAACATTAATGCATTGCTATTAAAAATGCCATGCCACAATGAAAGCATGTCCAACTAGCCGCACAATGTAGACCAGTGTAGACACGTTATAAGATTACGGTAAAACATGCCAGGCCACATTTAGACATACCTAGACTGGTTGCACCAAAATGCCAGTCAAAGCACTAACACTCATCAAGAAGAGAGCACACATTAAAGCCTGCGTCTCTGCAGCCTCTCCCAACAGGGCCAAACTCTTTAAAATCTCCAAGGAACTGGTCAATCCTGTTGTGGTCTCTACCTCTCTTGTTCCCTCCAAGACCCTCTGTACGGCTCTGGCCTCTCACTTCTCTGCTAAATCTCAGGACATCCTGTCCTCTATCTCCTCTTGATCTCTCGGCCCCCTTTGGCCATCTCTACCTGTCCCCCTCCTTTTTCCTCTTTCTCTCTGACAACACCTGTCGAGGTTTCTAGACAAGTCTGATCTATGAAAGTGTCGTCCAAACAGGTGCCCCCCTGCTTCTCCAGAACCATCAAGGACCATATTGACACCCTTGCTCCAGGCTTGGCTGATTTTTGTAATCACTCTTTAGCCACTGAAACGTTCCCCTCTCCTCTTAAGCACTCCCTTGTGCACCCACTCCTCAAGAAGCCATCGGCTGATCCTACCTGCCCGGCAAACTATTGCCCAAACTCCATCACCCCTTTCTTGGGCAAACTCTTGGAAAGGCTTGCCATTTCCCAGTTTACTCTCCACACTGATTCTGTTGGTTGCCTCCGTGACCATCAGTCTGGCTTCAGAGATGCCAGAGGAATGGAAACTGCTCTCCTGAACACCCATGAAGATCTGCTCTCTAACCTTGATTCCAGCATCCTTCTGTCCTCACCCTCCTTCTTTCCTCTGCTTTCGACACAGTCAACAAAGCCATCCTGATCAATCGACTCCGTGAGAACCTGGGCATTCACGGATCAGGCCCTAGAGTGACTGACCTCCTTCCTCTTGGATGCCCTCCCTCCCAGGTCCAACCTGGTCCCAATCTCTCTGCCACCTCTCTCTACCTGTGGTGTTCCCCAGGGCTCTATACTCTCACCCTGGTTTTTCAATCTCTACTTGGCCCCTTTGGCCCACCTGATCTCTACCTTCTCCTCTAACTTTCAGTGTTGTGCAGATGACTCAGCTTTCCTTCAGACTCCCCTTAGCCTCCTCGCCTCTCTCACTTATTCTTGACTGTCTATCCACAATTCAGGATTGGTGCGCCTCCAGCGATCTCTGCCTTAATGCCAGTAAGACAGAGATCCTTCTCATTGGGACCCTGGCACCAGCTTTCCCTCTCTCACTCTGGCTGTCCGCCTTGGGCCCTTTTCCTTCACCCTCCTGCAAGGCAAAAAACCTCAGTGTCATCTTCTATGCCAGTCTCTCTTCATCTCCTCACATCTCGGATGTCACAAAGATGTTCCACTACCAGCTGGTTCTCCTCAAAGGGACTCTTCCCTTTCTCACTTTCCTCCAGGAGATCACCGTCTCCAGAGCCCTGGTTTTCTCTAGGCTGGACTACTGCAACAGCCTCTTTCTCATTCTGCCTTCCTCTACTCTTCGTCATCTGCAACTAATCCAGAACAGGACTGCAAGACTTATCCTTGGCCTCAAGCCCAGGGTCCATATCTCTCCAGCCCTGAAACCTCTCCACTGGCTCCCGGTGGCTGCAAGGATCAAGTTCAATACCCTTTGCATTGTCCACAAGGCTTTCTGGGGCCGGTGCCCGCACTACATCCAACCCTCTCTTCCAAAATACCTTCCCTCTTGAGCCCTTTGCTCAGCTACCTCCAACTCTCTAAGGGTTAGATGTTTCTCTAGACAGAGAGTGGGGGTAGATGTCTCTCCTCTGCTGGTGCCTCCCTCTGGAAGGGCCTCCCTGCCCCTTCAAACTTGAGCCAGACCATCTGAAGTTTCAGAAGCAGCTCAAAACTTTCCTTTTCTCCTCTGCTTTCTCTCTCTCCCTCCCCTGCTGACCTACCTGTCTGCTGTACTGACCGGTTGCTTGGATACCCCCCAAGTCTCTCTGAGTCCAGGCTTTCTTGATTGGTCACCCTTGCACTGTCTCTGTGCCTACCATGCACTTAGGGGCTGTAACCCTGCGCCCCTTGTTCACTTTGCACTACCCATAGCCACGTTGCCCTGGCTGCACTTACTCAGAGCATTGCAGCCCTGTTTTCCCCTCCCCTCTCCCTTGCACTTCCCCTCTCCCTTTCCTCTTGCACCTCTCGTTCTCACAATGACACAAGGCCTAGACTCACACATCCACACGTCATGGGCTTGAGGGGAGCCCTATTACTTCAAAAAGAAATTGGGGCTCATTACGGGTCTGGCGGTAACCGTGCCGGTGCTACCAGCGGGTAGCCGCGAGACCCGTAAAACATTACTGGCACCTGACTTCTCAGCGCCACTAGGCTCTTCCAAGTCCAGCGGCTGGGAAGTCAGGCGCCGGTAATTTTGGTAATCCCCATTCCCGTGGAGTTCCATAGGACTCCATGGGATTGGGGACACAGAAGCACCGGCAACGTTGGTAACGGTGCCAGTGCTTCTGTGACGGATCTACCTACCATGGTCGCTGTGCCCGGCAGGGTCCGACCTGTCGGGCACAGCGGCCCCAGCAGGTAGACCTGTAATATGTTGGTCCGGAAACAACGGTGCCGGTAAGATTACCAGCACTGTTGTTTCTGGGCCGACATGGTCAGAATGAGCCCCATTGTTTCTTTTTGAAGTCACTCTAACTTCATTAAGAAATTATTCAGTCAAGGACCGAACCATAACGGAAATAATGTCTTTATGAAGGCAGAGTGACTTCAAAAATAAAGTATTTATTTTTGAAGTCATAGGGCTCCCTCCTACCCCATGACATGGAGCCCTCCAGCCTAGGGTCTTCCATGTCAGAGGTTGGGGGGAACCCTCAGCTTTCAAAAAGAACGTTTCTTTTTGTAGTTACTCTGCCTTCATAAAGAAATGATTTCTGTTACAGAAATAATGTCTTTATCAATGCAGAGTGTATTAAAAAAAACACTTTTTTTTCTTCAAGTGGGGCCCCCTCCCGGGACATGTGCTGGCAGCCACCATTCCCCCACCGCACTGCAGGGCATGCAAGGGCCCCTGTTATACCAAGTTCTCCACCATTCTTTGGCTACAGACATTATCTGGGCCTTCATTATGGTTGGCCACCATTTTGCCATTCCACTTTGCTAACATCAGGAACAGGAGTGGTGCCACAGAGCTCCAGGTCCCACACTGACATTGGGTTTTACTCAGCCGTGTATGCAAGCCAGTGTCCCGGGTCTGATGGCCAGTGCATGCTCACTGATTGCCACTGCGCATCTACCGAGGCCCCTTATCTGGCACCCCATCCAGCACGGCTGATACACTTTTCAGAGTGGCATTGCTGGCTAGTGGAGTCACTTCAACAAAATGATAAGACTTATGTGAAGACTGAGCAAGGAAATGTAGCAAACGAGCTAAAGCCTTTTAGAGAAAGCGTGCGTTTGGACTGTGGTTCCTCTGAAGACCTTTCTGAAAAAGAGGGGAACATATTTTCCAAATATATAATTAATTATAGTAGTATTTGGTAATTCATCGAGAGCACATTCACAATCAGATTTACGTCTTTGGCCTTCCTAAAACCAAGCAGTATTTTAAATAACTGCTACATTTAAACCACCTTGTTAGTTACATGTTAGGATGGCATGGAGTAAACAGAAATTACTGCATGGGCGTAAATAACCCATATATATCGTGTGCAGTACTAGCTTTCTATCCTATGCCATAAATATCCCATATGATTCCAATCTACAATTAGGTGGTATTTTGAAAATTGAAACATTTAAAATGCCACTTGTTTTTACTGTTACCACTATTACAGTAATGAGACCATTATTATTGTGAAATCACCGGAAACAACAAAATAGAGAGTTGACTCAGTTTTATTCTGGGGTGTTTCTCTCTACATGTAACTGAAAATGTCTTATGACTAAGAGAAATCTTAGAGATGTCTTGCATTGAATGTCATGCAATGCTCTAGATCACCTAGTCCTCTGCAGGTAAAACAAAATCTGTATACTCCCTTCATAAACATTTTACCTCTGATTAAAACCCTGAATGCAAGATAGGACAATGCTAATCTAAGAGCACTAATTGAGTCCACCTGAATCTTTGTTCCTCAGCGAAGGTAACGTGCAGCAACATCAGTATTATGCCAGGAGGTAGAAGTTCGGGAATACTGAGCTATCTTGACAGAAATAACACAAAGGCATAATGTGCTACGAAAATACTGCCCTCAGATAAAGTGAACTAATTTGGAATAGAGCAATGTAGCTAAACTATACATTAGAATTATGTCCATCTAAATAATCTGCATTGACCAATGTTGCCTCTAATATTGAATTTAGACCATGCTACAAAATATTAGAATGCAGTAAAGGCTCTGAATACTGTGCAATAGAATTACACAGTCATATTAACTACTGTCACAACGGCACTATTATCAGAGTACCTAAGAGCATAAATCTCAACAGTTCATCCTTATGAACTAAAAGCTACAATGAAGACTGGTATAATAGTTGCAAAGTCCAAAAAAGTCTTGCCAAAAAGCTGCCAATTCGTTGTATCTATGTGTGTATTGCTGACATTGTTCACACTCACACAAAGGTCTGATCCAGGTAGCGTGCCCTCAGTCTCACCAATGGTGATAGAATCATCATCATCATTATGTTTATTTCAGATATGCACAGAACATTTCATAAAAGCAGTGCAAAATACAAAAATACATTTCAATTGTGACACAGTTAGATAAAACATAAAACATCATTAAAATAGCAACTTAGAAACTTAAAGCCCAGATCATTGATAGGTGAGCGTAATTTCATTTCATAGAGCTCTACTTAGCATTTGTTCCCACAAATAAAGTGCTGATTTGAGATATGAGAGCAAGGACCAGTCCACACGTGGTGAGTCTGCCTACAACAGGTATATTAGGCCAGGCCGATATTGTACAACACCTAATTCCTTCACTAAGGTTCATAAGAGCAAGCCTCTAGCCCTCACATAAGCAGGAAAGAGAAATACCAGATGGGCCAAGTCTTCGTAGGGCGCCTCGCACATAGGGCAAGGCCTGTCAGCATCCCTCCCAGACCGGGCTGCCACCATTGCCTGTAGAGGGATAGAGTTAAACCGTGCCCTAGTTATGAGTATGCAATCCACAGGGAACTCTGCCCACAACAGATATCTCTGAACACTCTGGGACATGATTGTTATTTGCCCTCGCTTCTTAGGTTTCAGCAATTCCGTTCTTCCTCTGTTCACACTCACAAACTTGTAAAAGCGAGCAGTCCACAGTTTTATCTGACCACGAGAAAGCATACTACAAGTTCGGTAAAGATGCATTAGTTGTTTCTTGACATGAGACATCCATGATACCTTGCCTCCAAAGTCCTTGTCAATCAGAGATATAATCAATTCATGGGTAGGAATAGCTCTCCCATTGCCCCATAGCCTAAGTCAGTGCAATACTGGCTGCAAAGAAACTCGATCCCCAATCGGCTTACAGCCCAATTACGCATGTACTCCGAATAAAATAGCCCCACAGTTCCATTCCGAATCTGGCAACCAAGTCATCCTTGCACTTGTACAATTGCAACAATGGATCAATTGGTCTAGCTCAAACATGGGCATGGGCAGGGGTGGACTGGGAACTAAAAGAGGCCCTGGAAATAATTACTGGGGACCAAAAGAGGCCCTGGAAATAATGTTCAAAGTGGCCCCATATGACACATTTTCAGCAGGCCCAAAGCTTTTCCTATGAGAAAATTTGGAAATACCACACAAAAGAGGCCCAGGGTGCAGAGGCCCACCGGGAAATCTCCAGAGTTCCCTATAGGCCAGTCCACCCCTGGGCATGGGCCTGGAGACCCCACCCATAGCCTGCTTAAACCGCACTGTCTGTGGTGGCGCAGAAAATGGCAGAGAATGTAACCTGCAGATAGTCAAAATAATCGACCCTAGAGCACACATCTCTAAATTTGATCCTCCGTCTCCCCTTGCAGCAGGCCATCACCGTCGACTTAGCTGCATTCACCACTAAATCTAACCATTCCATGAAGTCAGTATAGTCAGAAATGAGGCCTGCAATGATCTTGGGGTATGTGCCATCAAAACAGAATCATCTGCATACACAACAACCGGTAACAGGACATTAGGAGAAGAGTTTAGGAGATGGTTATAAAGGCCAGGACACATCCCTGGCGTACCCCCAATTCGACTGAGAAAAAGCCTCTGCAATGCCCATTAGCGCCACTCATGACGCAAGCCTGCGTGGAGCCATGCAACCTGGGCAGAAGGTTCACCAGGGCGGAGGGCAGTTCATGGATCTGAGCATGTCCCACAGCTTTGCACAATTCACCTTATCAAATGCCGTGCTCAGATCCATGAACCCCAAGCAAATAGGTTCCTCCTTCAGATACAGTGAGTGTGCTGTCACCAGATAGAGGTTGAGCGACTGCTCGGCCATACCTGGCCGAAATCCCAACTGTACCGGCGAGAGTACACCACTGCTCAAAAGCCTGTCCTCTAGATGGGCCAAAATGGCACAGCCCAATATCTTAAAAAGAGAATCCAGGAGTAATATAGGTCTATTTGAATGAGGGGAAGCCCGAGATCCCTTTTTATAAATTGGCAGGATTATAGCCGTGGGCCATGAGGGTCATATTGCACCACCCGCACATATTGCATTAAACGCCTGGGACAATACCAGGGCCCAGAAGTCCAGGGCCATGGTAAATAGGTCTGCCAGGACATGGTAGATGTCCAGGGCTTGGGTACAGCGTTGGCAGCCTAAGGCCCTTTTGATCTATCTCATCCACTGAGAAACCAATACTTGCCACAGTGCTCTCCCCAACCAGACACCTCAAACTGCCCCAATCGCCAACCCACAGTGCTCAGCCCCCCTCCTAGCACTGTATAAGGAAGAGAAATGCTCCAACCAGGGCTTATCAGGTCCATTACTAATCCGAGTGTCCAGTTTGAATTGGTAAAAGGGACCCCGCTGGGCAATCTCCCAGAACATTTTGGTATAATTGTCCCTTGAGCGCCCACCCAGGTCTCCCATGCTTCCTCCTCAATTGCCCTTTTTCTAGTGGCCAAAACCTTCTTGTAATGGGACCTAGCACCAATAATAGCTTTTTTGAGACCCCTGCACAGCTCAGAGTGGAGAGAAGATTCACCCTAGCTCTGGTGCACTCAGAGTGAAATCACCCCCCCCCCCCCTTGCCTGTGCTGTTTGTTTGCCAGGGGCTTCGGAGAACACTAAGGAAAGCTTGGGCAGCAAGGATCCAAACTTCCCTGAGATAGTAGCCCTATCCAGAGTCCCCGACAGCAGATTCTCAAGTTCATGTGTGCTTGATTGGATTGCTTTTCTTAATAAATCCTCCTTCCTATCCTCTCTCCATTCAAGCCTACGCCGGGAGTTATCCAAAGACACCTCCAGGGGATACACGTGGCTCGACATGACAGCCCTTGGTGCTGAATGGATATCAAGCTTGATGGGGAACTGGTCACTGCAGATGTTATCAACCACACCGAAACCCTTTAGATGGTCCCAGTACTTAAATGGGAAACAAAAATAATCAATCGTGGAGCTTCCCATTGTGGAGGAAAAAGTGACCCTACCTGGGATGTCCCCTCCAAGTCACCCATTTACAGCACACAGTCCTCATTCATATAGATAGTCCCATAGGTGCAGCCCCTGCGCACATAGCCTAGGGTCCATCATAACGGGTAAGGTTATCCCCGCCACCACATTTTCTGTGTCATCATACAGTATGTTGCCAGGTCCACCACCCCCAGTTTTGCATTAAAATCACCCCCGAACACCAAACACACATTGCCCATAGACAACCCAGGGGAAGGCTCGTCCAGGGCTGGAGCCAGTGATAGCATTCAGACTCACGCAGACAATACTAATAATACACAAGCTCAATCAGAGATAGAGTTTTCGTAATACCCAGACACCCTCCAGACCTGCACCTGATAACAATAGAATTCACGTAATGATCTGCTCATGAAAATAACAAAACCCACTCAAACCTTGTATCCTCAGAATAAATAGAAGGCGAGGAAATATATTTTTAATGACAGCAATTGGAGACATTTAGCTCCCCAGTTAAAAGCTGATTTGACGGCGCATTTGGAGAAGGTCTCATATTTCAAGGGCCATGACATGGAGGAAAAAGTAATAGTCATGTTGGGCAGAAAGGATGTTTCTGAAATGGCTACAGGGCTTGGCAAGTGCCAATTGCAGACATGGAATTAGGCAAAGATTAAGTTGACGTTTTGGGAGAGAAATCCATACAATGTAACTTCTAAAAAACTGGGCAGTGAACCAATGTTTTCCGATGTCAATATAAATCCATGCTTAACATGTTCAGACTAATTACTTTTGCGACTAACAAAATGGAATTGAATAGTTAGGTAAAAAGTATTGCCTTTCTTTTTTTTCAATTGTACAAGCAAAACAGAAGACAAAGTAGCCACTGGATTTGTAAAGGTGGGCCTTATTTTTAGTTCTGTGGTGTGGTAAAAAGTGGCGGTAATGCAGTGCCACTGTATTACTGCTGCATTATCACACCGACGAACTACAGGTCTGGCGGTAAGGCAAAGGAAACACTTCTAGCATTATGCTGGAGGTAATTCCTTTGCCGTACTGCCCCAAAATGGCAGTATTACCGCAAGTGGTAATACAGCTGGTGTTAATAACAGCAAGATACCAATGGAGTCCAATGGATTCAAATTAATAGGAACCAACACTGCCTACCACCACTTGTAATCCGATGGTAATCCCGCCAGAGCAAGCAGAGGTAATGGTAATTCCATTTGGTGGTTAATGATTTTTTTATGTACCTTAATGCGATTGATACCAAAATCCAATTTACCCATGAAATATCAAAGGGAGAAATCTACTTCCTGGATGTCAACATTAGGGTGGGAACTACTGGATACACGACCAACATCTACCACAAAAACACAGATCGAACCAATCTGTTACACAGAGTGAGTTTCCACCAACTGCGTCTAATCAAAAATCTACCATACAGCTCACAGAAAATAGCAGAGATGGCGAAAAAATTCACTGCCCGAGGATACAAAACACAAGAGGTGGAAGCAGATGCCTCTAAACTAGCAAATATACAACGTAAAGAACTATTGACACCAAAAGAAAAAACACAACCATATCACCACTGGTGTATGTCTCGAAATATTCAACTCAAAGTAACAGAATCAAGAATTTTATAAAGGCAAATTGGAGAACACTAACGTGTGACCTTAGAGTGGAACATCTATTCGAAGAATTCCCGGTGTTTGCTTAGCAGAGAAGAAGGAACTTTAGAGACCAACTGGTCACTACCAGAACCCCTATGCAAGGAGCTAGTACCACTCATAAAGGAACATTCCCCTGCCTTCACGCAGTAACTGTGGGGACATCAACAAAGGAGATATAATCAACCATCCCCGAACAGGAGAAAAAGTTCAATTAAGGGATTATGCCACATGCGACACCCCTAATATTACCTACTCAATGAAATGCCCCTGCAGACTGTACATTTGAAGGTAACCACAGTTGGTGGGATTTTCCCGCCCATCCATTTAAACTCTTTCCAAGCTAACTAGCACTCTCTTATGATTCACAGAGACAAAAGGCCCATCCATTAAGGCACTGGGCTCTGCTTAGTTATCCTAGAAACGACCCTATCAGCATGACCTGCAGCTATATTCTTTATTCTATTTTTTCTTTCTTTTTCATGACTATGCACACGCTACATGAATGAATTCGGTATGTATCTATTTTTGTATTGCTGTATTTGGCTGACTTGATTAACAATGATGTAAGTGTAGTTTCTTTATTTAACCTATGCATATAACACATTGCTGAGCCCAAAAGATGGAGTTATGCTCCGAAATGCATTGGCTATGCACCTTTTTACTGCTTTACTACTTCACTTTGTTTAAATACATTTTTACGAAAACTAATTGAAAGTACTGGATTTTACGTTCACTAACCTACTACTTCTTTATAGAAGAAGGACACATGTGTAGCACCTTATTGAATGCTTTTTTGAAATACGCATTGCAGCTTCCATCAGAAGAGCAGTCTGCGAGCACCTGGTTTACTGGGCAGTTTTACCCAGTTCTTTTGTGCGTTGCTTCCAGGTTTAGCCATGCCAGCAATACTGTTGAACGTTTACATGCCCACATGCTGAGCAGCCACCATGTATTCTGATAAAGATCAGCGACACTGAGAGGTGCATTAAGGTTCTAGTCAATGCCACTAAATCCCAGACTTATTACCCATGTATGATGGCTAATGAATGACAACGGTATCTGTCTCAGGCCCTGATTCATGGGTGTAAAATGACATTTCACTGCCAACAAACATCCTTATTCGCAGAGTGTTGCAAAGTGTATGTTTTGCAGTGCAAAGTCACTTTGCACTTCAAAAGTACTTTTTGCACCATGAATTAGGCCGATTTAGCACAGTGCAAAAAGATCTTTTGCAGTGCAAAGTGACTTTGCACTGTAAAAATATACTTTGCCCCACTCTGTGAATCAGGGTGCTTGTTGGCAGTGCAAAGTCACTTTGAACCCCCTCTAGAAATTCCATGAATCAGGCCCTCAATGCCTCAAAAACGGGAATTCAATTGCACGACAGCGGCCACCTCTTCCCTTTTCACTGACTGTCTTTCTTAGTGCAGCACCCCACTGAGATCTGCGAGCTGGAAGTGACACTCGGCACTCACCTCTCTTTCAAAACTCAATTCATGTCTGCCTCCAAATTGTTATTGTACACCAGCCTTTTAACTCAGGTATCCTCCCTCTCTCTCTTTCACCATTCAAATAGGAAAGAGCTGTGTCTTGTGTTCATTCACAACTACCCCATTGTCCTCTATGCCTGCCACCCTGCAAAGGGCATAAACAAATCCAGGCAGAACACCTCACGTGTGGCCAGTGGCGTAACACAAGGTCTGGGGGCCCCCCTGCAAGCCATGCTGAGGCCCCCCCCCCCAACTCGGCAACAAATCACGAGTCGCGCCACACTCTGGGCCGCCCTAGATTACCACGCTTGCGCAATATGCACAAACGTGTTGCTGAAGGGGTATGGCACACACTGCACTAGGAGAAAGATATAAATATGTGTTTTAATGCAATATACAACACACTTTCTGAGAAACATGTACTAAAAAGCCACAGTGTTTGCTATTGTTGTGTAGGGTAACAGAAATCCAAAACATGCAAGTCACCAACAGTGCACATGAACATTAATGCTTTGCTATTAAAAATGCCATGCCACAATGAAAACATGTCCAACTGGCTGCACAATGTAGACCAGTGCAGACACATAATAACATTACAGTAACATTAAGACATACCTAGACAGGTTGCACCAAAATGCCAGTCGAAGCAATAAGACTCATCAAGAAGAGAGCACACATTCAAGCCTGCGTCTCTACGGCCTCTAACAAAACTGCCAAACTCTTTAAAATCTGCAAGCAACTGGCCAATCCTGTTGTGATTTCTACCTCTCCTGTTCCCTCAACAGGCCCTCTGTACGGCTTCTCCGCTAAAACACAGGACATCCTGTCCATTATCTCCTCTTCCTCTCTCTGCCCCTTTTGGCCATCTCTCCCTCTCTTCCTCCTTTTTCCTCTTTCTCTCTAACACCTGACAAGGTTTCTAGACAAGTCCCATCTATGGAAGTGTCGTCGAAACAGGTGCTCGCCTGCTCCTCCAGAACCATCAAGGACCACATTGACACGATCCAGCTTTGGCCGATTTCTGTAATCCTTCTTTTTCCACTGTAACTTTCCCCTCTCCCAAATTCTTGGAAAAGCTGGCCAACTGCCAGCTTACTCTCCACACTGAATCTGTTGGTGTCTCCATGACCATCAGTCTGGCTTAAGAGCTGCCAGACGCACGGACTCTGCTCTCTTGAACACCTGTGAAGATCTGATCTCTAACCTTGATTCCATCATTCCTTCTATCCTCAACATCCTGGAACTTTCCTCTGCGTTCGACACAGTCAACCACACCACCCTGATCAATTGACTCAGTGAGAACCTGGGCATCATGGATCAGGCCCTGGAGTAGCTGACCTCCTTCCTCTTGGACCGCCCCTCGCAGGTCCAACTTTGTCCCTTTTACTCCGCACCTCTCTCTACATGTGGTGTTCTCCAGGGCTCTATCCTTGCACCCCAGTTTTTCAACCTCTACTTTGCCCCTTTGACCCACCTGATCTCTACCTTCTCCTCTAACTTACAGTGTTATGCGGATGACACACAGCTTTCCTTCAGGCTCCCCTCAGCCTACTCTCCGCTCTCGCTCATTCCTGGTGTCATCTTCAACTCCACTCTATCTTTCTCTCCTCACATCTTGGACGTCGCCAAGAAGTCCCACTACCAGCTGCACCTCCTCAAAGGGACTCTTCCATTTCTCACTTTCCCCCAGAAGCTCACTGTCGACTGAGCTCTGGTTCTCTCTAGGCTGGACTACTGCAGCACCCACTTTCTCAATCTGCCTTCCTCTACTCTCCACCCTCTGCAACTAATCCAGAACAGGACTGCGAGACTTATCCTTGGCCTCAAGCCCAGGGACTGTATCTCTCCAGCCATGAAATCTCTCCACTGGCTCTCAGTGGCTGCAAGGATCAAGTTTAAGACCCTTTTCAGTGTCCACAAGGCTTTCTGGTTCTGGGATCTGCACTACATCCAACGCTATCTTCCAAAATACCTTCCTTCTCGAGCCCTAAGGGTTAGATACTTCTCCAGGCAGAGAGTGGGGGGGTAGATCCTTCTCCCCTGCAGGCGCCTCCCTCTGAAATGGCCTCCCTGACCCTCCCAAACCTGAGCTGGACCACCTGAAGTTCCGGAAGCAGCTCAAAAGGTTCCTCTTCTCCTCTGCTTTCTCTCTCTCCCTCCCCTGCTGACCTACCTGTCCGCTGTACCAACTGGTTGCTTGGCTACCCTCTGTCTCACTGAGTCCAGGCTCTTTCTTGATCAGTCACCCTTGCACTGCCTCCAGGCCTACCACGCAGATAGGGGCTGTAACTGTAACCCTACAGTCCCTTGTTCTCCTTGCACTACCCAGAGCCGCGCTGCCCTGGCGGCGCTTACCCAGAGCATTGCTGCCCTGTTTTCCCCTCCCCTCTCCCTTGCACTTCCCCCCTCCCTTTCCCCTTGCACTTCTCCTTCTCGCACGTGCACGATCTCAATGACACAAGGCTTAGTAAGATAATTTGTCTTGTCCTCCCTCAGTTTTCCTTCTCTTGTCTTGTCGTGCCTAAAAACACTTGTGTACAGGTGCGTTATAAATGACTTATATCATAACATATCATTTTATCACAGATGCCCAGAAAAATATACAGTGCCGCAGTAAGAAATGGCTAGACTGGCTGAACCCAAATGCCAGTCTAGCCAGGTAATTACACTTAGCAGGACTGCTTTATCAGAAATGCCCAGTTAAAAAAATTCATACCAAACTGAGGAATGACTAGACTGGCTGCACCAAAATGCCTCTCTTGCCACTAATACCACATATCATGCTTGCTTAGCATGGACATGGACGATCATTATGATTTATTGCACAATCCCAACCCCCCACACATCCCTTCTCCCTCCCATCCCCTACCCCAACCTCCAAAATCAGCTAATTGGCCCAGAATTACCTCCACGTCCCTCTTCCTTGTCCCAGTGCTTACGTATGAGGCTCCTTGCCTCACTGGTAAGTACTGGAGGAAGAGTGAGACTAGGAGTAATGAAGATTACAGGTTGCTAAGTCAGGCATTACCTTCATGTACCTTTACCTTATCCTAGTACTTGTGTATGAGGCATAGTGCCTCAAACACAAGTACTGCCTCATACACAAGTACTGGGATGAGGAAGAATAGGGCTAGGTGTAAAGAAGATTACCAATAATCAATCAAGGCATTAAACACAAGTAGTGGTGCAACACCATTGAGCTGACTGGGCTTCAGCACTCCACCCCCCCCACTGAAGTTGTGGGCTATGTTGACTTGACCTGGCTGACCTTCAGAGCAGTTTCCGGACAGAAAAGGACACAGATGTTAAACGGCACCTGGGTTTTGCCGTTAACAAGGGCCCGGCCCAGCAATTACTAATGTACATCATTTCACCGTTAGTACCTGCATTCAAATGCCACATTTTTTAAGCAATTGAAATTGTGATGTGGGTTTAGTACTTGCATGCCAGGGGATTGGAAGGGTAGAGCGAAAACAGGAGACCAGTCATTCTCACAGCAGCCCATAAGTGGGTGCTTTCAGACCTAAAGGAGAGAGTTAACTGCTTGTAACATTGAAGCTGCACTAGAATAGTCTCATTAAAATGAGTAAAGAAGTTAGATGCCCCCACACAAATAAGTTTGCTCCTCCCCACCACACGTGAAGTTAGCACTTCTCCCAACATTTGAAAAGTTAGCCCCCCTGAAATGTAGGTTTTGTTGCGCCCCTGAACACAAGTCATACACCATTCACCATATATACACACACACTTGCCCTATCAGAACTTCTGATCTAAGGTTGTCTTATGGTTGAAAACGTAGGCCTTCAAGCACATCCAGGTGTCAAATCCTTTCATATTCCTGCCATATGTACATACTGTTCCTACATGTGTTTATCTGTATATATGTATATAATCGTGCTATTACTATTACTGTGTGTATGTATATATTGTTGTTGTAACTAAGCTTTGCATATACATGTAACTGCAGCGCCCTGTTACCTTAGGGTATGCTCGCGCATTACAAATAATAAAACAAACAAACAAACAAACAAACACGCACACCCAGCCATCCATATATTTAAGAGTGCACTCTTACACACAGGCAGCCACCCATACATTTAAATGTGCACCCTTTCACCATACAGACACACCCAGGCAGCCACCCATACATTTAAGTGTGCAACCTTTCACCACACAGGCACACACCTAGGCACCTACCCATACATTTAAGTGTGCACCCTTTCACCATACAGCCACACCCAGGCAGCCACCAATACATTTAAGTGTGCATCCTTTCACCGTACATGCACACCCAGACACCCATGCATTTGTGTGCACCCTTTCTCCATACACTCACACAGACAGCCACCCATACATTTAAGTGTGCATCCTTTCACCGTACACGCACACACGCATACCCAGCCACCCATACATTTGTGTGCACTCTTTCGCCATACACTCACACACGCACACGTCATGGGTTGAGGGGAGCCATAATACTTCAAAAATACATTGGGTCTCATTAGGACCCTGGCAGTGACGGTATGAACGGTGCCGGTAAGGCACTGGCAATGTTCATACCGTCCCGTCGCATTACGAGTTCTGCTCACAGGTTCCTGACAGCCCGTCAGGTCTTACCTGGCGGGCTGTGCGGCACCCGCGAGCATAACTCGTAATTGCGCCAGCACCGTTATTAACGGTGCCGGCGCAACCATGCTCCCCACCACCATTCTGCCCTATTGGGCAGAATGGGGATCGGGAGCCCGGCAATACCACCACCCGCGAATGGGCAATTACCGGCCCATTCATCTTGTAATGTGCCGACTATTGCCCAATCGCGGGAGGCGGTGCCTGTAGCGAGCATGGCGGTAGCCGTGCCTGCCATACAGGCACAGCTACCGCCATGCTCGTAATGAGGTCCATTGTTTCTTTTTGAAGTCACTCTGACTTCATAAAGAAATTATTTCCGTTAAGGACTGAACCATATCGGAAATAATTTCTTTATGAAATAAACTATTTATTTTTGAAGTCATAGGGCTTCCCCCACCCCATAACATGGAGGCCTCCAGCCTAGGGTCTTCATGTCATGGGGTCGGGGTAGCCACCGGACTTTTTGTATTCACTCGGCCTTCATAAAGAAATAATTTCTGTTACAGAAATAATTTCTTTACAAATGCAGAATGAATTCAAAAAGAAAATGTAAAAGAAAAAAAAATTGCACAAAAAAAGCGTTTTTTTTTTACTGGTGGCGGGCCCCCCCGCACCGCGGGGGTTGCGAGGGCCCCTGTTACGTGGGTACCTGTGGCCAAAATAGGCACACAGCTATCTGCACAGCTGTACAATTGCTGCCTTTGCATTCTCTCAAACTACACACATAATTCAAGACCGCCTGCCTTGTTCACAAGGGTCTCCATCAGCTTCACAGATTCTTCCATTTTAAAAAACTCTTTCGCCTGTCCCCCCAAAACCTGCGGGTTCCATGTCCTTTTGCCGAAGTATAATTGACTTCGGCAAAAATACTTCTAATGACCCCCTTTTTTTAAGGGGGTTCCAGCCCCAATCCCTTCTTCCGCACCACTACCAACCCCCGACCAAACCTCTAACACCACGCCTACACCCTCCACTCAAAAATAAATTCTTATTCCCAATGAAGGAATTTTGCCGAAGTAAATTACGTTTCAATTTACTTCTGCAAAACAACATGACACCTACTAAACAAATACAGTATTTAAATATGTATACCATGAGGGCGCATAGAAGTGGGGACAGTCCAGCCAACCACCAGCGTCCAACAACCTTGGGCACAATGTCCCGGCTAAAAACACACAAGATGCACAAAGCAGCCTGGTAATGTGCATTAGGGTCAATTGCATTATGCAATGGACCGAGACCTTGCAGGAAATGGACATTGGACTGGCATTGCAATTAGATTGGACATCATGTCAATCTGGACTCCCATTTATGAGACGCATCAGATAACAGAATATGTCAAAAATTAGCCCATCTGCTGAATCAAAAGGAACACACATGCAATGAATTCCGTTTCAGGGGAGAGAGGATTGGCATGGGGATTCCATCCCATGTTTCCCTCCTGGGGAGTACTCCACGCCTGGGGGTCTCTCTGCTCTGCTATTTATAGCATGGAAACCATGAAGAAAAGTGAAGGAACCCTCCCTTTAAAGGTATAAAGAACCTACTGAAAAGTGCAATCCTCTCCCTTCAAGATCAGAACAGCCCTGCTGAGAACAGCCACTACTCTGCCATTCAAACTATAGCCGCCATCTTTCGAAGCACTGATGCTTACACGTTTAAACACGTGCTACTTTTTTGGGAATTGCCTGTTCAGCACTATGTTGCGAGCTATGGAAAACTAATAAGCTGAAGTAAATATAATTCTCAATAAAAGAATCACAGCCGTGCTGAAGGTAAAACGTCTAGGGAAAATCCTATCAGTCGGGATTCAAGCTAATGATGTACAGGAGAAGCCCATCTCTTTTTTTCTATTAAGTATTATGCAGTTAAATTAATAACTTTTAATACATAAGTCATCATTATAGAAATGATAGCATTACATTAACCTCCATTTATTTATTTATTTGAATTTTTTTAAAGCGCTCACACAGCCCGGGGGCATCGAGGCGCTGTTACAGGAATATGTCTTAGTTGCGTATTTATAACACGCTTAATACCCAGAGGTCTCTAGGAGCGGACCAGGGGATCAAACCTGTGTTGCTTCGCGTCGTCTGGCGAGCACGTTGCCGCTGAGCTATCCTCTCGGGACAATCCATCATTCAATTTAAAAAAAAGGCCTTTCACGCTTCAAAAACTGCCGTAATTTCATATATTTCCTTCCATAATTTAGTGAAGTGGATTAAACATCCCTCATGATTTCCAGGCATAAAAAGTCCCAAAGCTCATTAGAGCTGGCAGATAGATCCAGCCCGAGGCACAAGCCACTTTTGCCATTAGAGCTATCATTGCACAGCAATCGAAGAGGAGGTGGCAAACTGATTCCAGATCTGATTCACCACAAAACCTGTAAATTCTATCTTTCCTGGCAACTTTGAGCCAACACCCAGTAATCTCGAACATTTTAACAACATTGAATTTGCGGCGCATGTAATCCCAAACAAAGTGATTACCAATGAAATTCTGTATGTAAGAGTGAACCCGCTGTCTTTCCGTGATATAAGGGAATAAACATTCGGCTGTTGATTTCGAGGCCAAATTGACTGTCAGCTGGTCATGGCTAAAGGCCTACAGGGATACCCACATGGCTCTTTTAAATTGACTAAGGTTCATTTCTAGGAGATCACCCAGAGATCTCCTGATACATGGGTCAGCCAGATGTTTGAAGGTTCCCAAAGTGTAGGTTTCATAAAAGCAGGTTTAGCGGAGAAGAACTCAAACAGCAGCCCCATAGAGTGCTGCTCGGAGCCAATATAATGACAGACAAGACAGCGTGATTCGGTGTCTTATCGGTAGTAAACCCACCTCCAGGTAAAACATTTCAGAAGAGGCATATGGCGGTAGTCTTAAAATCCTTTGCCCCACTCTGTGAATCAGGGTGCTTGTTGGCAGTGGAAAATCACTTTTCAACGTGCTACAAATTCAATGAATCAAGCTCTCAGTGCCTCAAAAACAGGCATTCAATTGCGCGACAGGTGGCCACCTCTTCCTTTGGCATGGGGATTCTATCCCATGTTTCCCTCCTGGGGAGTACTCCGCGCCTGGGGGTATCTCAGCTCTGCTATTTATAGCATGGAAACCATGAAGAAAAGTGAAGGAACCCTCCCTTTAAAAGTATAAAGAACCTACTGAAAAGTGCAATCCTCTCCCTTCAAGATCAGAACAGCCCTGCTGAGAAGAGCCACTACTCCTTCATTCAAACTATAGCCGCCATCTTTCGAAGCACTGATGCTTACACGTTTAAACACGTGCTGCTTTTTTGGAATTGCCTGTACAGCACTATATTGCGAGCTATGGAAAACTAATAAGCTGAAGTAAATATGATTCTCCATGAAAGAATCACAGCCGTGCTGATGCTAAAATGTATTTTACGTGTATTCAGCTCAATTCTAGAAACAGCCTCCAAGGACCCTGAAGCAGTGGTCGAAGTGCACGAAAAGAAGTAGTGGAACTATGTTCCCTGCTGGCCTGCCCCTGCTCCCCACAAACCCCATTCCCACAAACCCTCCCACACACAATACACCCCCCCAAACACTTGCACCTGCTGTTTAAGGGAACGTTCAGTGCAGCACACAGGAAGTGAAGGTTTCAACTTCTTCCTACACTTTTATTTGAAAACAAAACCATTCCGGAACGGTTTCTTTTAAAAATAAAAGTATAGGAGCTGTAAAAGGTAATTTAAAAAAGTATAGGAGCACCGCTCCCGACCGCTCCCGCTCACTTCGACCACTGCCCTGAAGCCCATAACACAGCAGCATAGCAAATAAGGGGAGCGATTTTCATAGAGTAGAGTTTAACCAAAGAACCCACAGCATATCCCCCTCTGTTAGAGGCAAAATAGCAAATGGCTCCAAAAGCTTGGGTGCAACGGACCTTGAGTTTGTTCAGATGAAAGGAACTCACAAGTTTTACCTCAAACACAATGCCCAAATAAATGTATTGTGTAACTACTTTGTTAGGAGCTTCCATGAGATTCCAAGCAACTCGAGCGACCCATTTATGTGAAGGTAAACACCATCACTGTAGTTTTAGTAGTGTTCACTTTGAGAGAATTTTCAGCTGAAAAAGAGTGGAGTTTGTCCAATGCTGTTTGCAGGCAGCGTGGAGTGATGTCCAGAATAACAATCTCATAAGCCTATCCCATCCATTGTACTGCTTGATCCCCTAGTTTGGGTGGAGTGCACTTTGGGTCCGACAAGGCATTGCGCATGTCTGATAAGTACAAGTTAAACAGCAGGGGAGCCAATATGCAGCCCTGCTTAAGGCCCAATTTTGTATGAATCCAGAATGTTGTTCCACCGTTGCCCTCCAGCTGCACTTTAACCCGGGGCTCGTCATGTAGCATCATCATCTTTAGAAGGCCTGATGGAATCCCCCATCTGGTCAGCTTCCCCCACAGCCTAGCATTATCCACTGTGTCAAATGCGGCACTCTATTCAACAAATACGGCATAGACAGGGCTTCTATGGATCTGCCATGATTGCTGGACAATGGCTGTGAGAGCTAACGTGTTGACAGAGGTGGAGCAGCCCTTTCTAAACCCAGTTAGATTCCAGGGAATGATGTTAGCAGTCTCGGGCAACTTGTTAGTTCCTCAAAAAGAATCCTGACAAAGACCTTTGAGGGGACATCTAACATCGCCAAAAGGCGGTAGTTGCGTGGGTCGGCATGAGATCCCTTCTTTAACACCGGAACCAAAATGCTATCCTGCCAGGCTCAAGGAAGGATTTAAGTGGCGGCAATAGATCAGAAGAGATAGTGGAAGAGGTCAACCCATAATCCAACATCAGATTTGATCACTAAGTTACATAGACCGTCACGGGTCCGGGTTGACTTGCTGATGTTAATCTGTCTGGTGACTTCTTCCTTGCTTTTTCCAAATTGCCGAACTCCAGTCTGTAGGAGGATGTTAGTCGATTCAAGGTTAATGCCTCCTAGCGTACCAGTGATGAAGTTGATCCAGTTAGGCTCAGAGACACCATTAATGATGGAACAGATCATATATTTCCATTTATGAACTGCCCAAATTGCTGAGAATCATTGGTTAAGATGGTATGGACCAATTTTCTCTATTTCTGGCAATCTCTGAATGGTTGATGGTGTCTCAGCCACTGGGTATATTTTTCCCTTATTATTCTTCTGTGGGAAGCATTATCATCTTGGTCCGTGAAACAGCGGGCCAGGCTGCACAACTCTTTTGCATGTTTTTTTTGGTCCCTGATTAGTTTGTGAGTTTGTGAAAGCCTTGTCTGTGATTTTTTTTCAAACCAGATGCCTGCCACTTGTTTACCACAATGTTGGGATATTTATGGACAGAACACACTCATTGTATTTTGACATTGTTAAGTGGCCCAGATGCTGCTCCATGATGTATGAATGTGTGTGTCCAGGTGGGCTGAAGTTCTCAAATACCCTATGGGCAGTGGCCAATGCAGCCATAATTTTAGTGGAAGTCCATATGACACGGGTCAAAGTGCTATTGGCTGAGACAGACCCCGTGCTCTGGTCTTCAAAGTTATGTTGCTTTGCGTCAAGGCTCAAAACAATTGGCATATGGTCACTCTCAGAATGTTGGATTATGGCCATGTCGACAATCAAAGAGGGGTTATTGGTCACAAAGATGCAATCAATAATACTGGAGCTGACAGCAGTAGACCTCGTAAACTGTAGAGGTCAGTCCGAATGGCGTGCTCCATTCTATATGACAAACCCTCTGAAATAGACAAGATCACCCAGTCAATTCCACATGGACAGTTCCGTCAAGCCTGAGTGATGTAAATCATTAACCATTACCTCTTGGGTAAAGTTACTGGGGTTGTGAGAATTAACATCTCCGCTCAGAATAATAGGTGAGATGGAGGTCATAGATTCAAGCCATCCCTCAAAGTCCTTAAAGACTGCTGCATGAGATAGGACATATGGAGGCGCGTAGATTGTTACAAGAAAAAATTATTTTATCTCAGGGGCTCAAGTTGAGGTCATCCTACCTACAAGAATGTTTGGAGAATTGCAGTGGACCTCGGTGAGCAATAGTGGCTACTTTATCTCCAGAAGCAGGCCACCCTTTGGTCTACCCTAGCAGCATACTTTTGGATGATAGCCCACCCATCCATAACAAAGGGGCCTACAAGCCACGTCTCCTGTAGGGTAACTGAGCTGAAACAGTCAATATGGTCTAACAGACCGCCCTGTTCCTAGAGGTGGGGTGTCCCCTCATGTTACAACTAAGAGTTAGACAGTGATGTTAGGGACACCGCGAGTGCTACTGTTGTACAGGTGAAGCCCATCTCTACAATCGGCCCCTTAATCCCCCGCTGTCTCTCCCGGACTAAAGCCAGTCAACTAACTGTAGCTTAAGCATAGTTCTTTGGAACAGGTATGTGAACTGCTTGTGTCAGATTTTCCAAGAGGCAAATGACCCTGGAAGTCCGTTTGGGCTTTGACTGTGTCAATCATGTGTAAGGCAAACACAATGTCGTACTGACGTGCAACGGGCATACTACTAAAAGAACTGTCCTGGTGGGATTCGGACATTTTTTTTTTAAAAGCACAAAAAAAAAAACATGCAATGTATATTGTGCTTGTAGGGCTGATTGAGTGTTAGTCCGGGGAAAATACTTTTCTGTGGGGCACTGTGTAGTGGCGAGCCCTCGCAGCACCGCGCATGTCTCACAATGTACATTATATGTGCTCAAATGGTTATGAGGAGTGTGTAGACACTGCCCATTCATTCCATTTGCTCTCTACTTGCGGTACTGGGAACTATGGGTACTGTGCCATTCATATCTCTTCCAACAAAGTTTGATACCAACTAAATTGCATTATATATGCTCCAGAGATTCAATGGGAAGAACAAACTGCACGCCCAGAACCACTGATAAAACTATCAACACGTACTTGAGTTATGCAATGTTTAAAACTGTAGAAGCAGCATTTCTTCATATTCCGAACACATTTATTTCCCTTTATAAAGAAAACGGCAGATTAAACATAATTCTGAATTACTGAAGTATGATTAAAAGCCCATGTAAGTCTACTGCCAAAAAAAGGGGAATTCCATTGACGCCACGGCTCATTTTCAATCATTTGTATGGAAGAGTTAAGGGACGGAACACAACTTGCATTTCCTCCTCTTTCCTTCCTCTCTGACACACAAATGCTCAGGCATTTGCATGGGTATGGACATTCATGATGGCATCAGCATAAATCAGGCGGACCCCATAGGGATCAATTGTACACACTTCCTGTCAATCTTGCATGGCAGGCAGCGTGCACAATTACAGCTGAATGCTGCACAACATGCTTGCATGTTGGGCAGCGGTTACTTGTAACCATGAATGCTGCTTACCAATGCGTGCAGGGCAAGTAGCGTTCACAAGCAAAACTATGCTATTCCAAACCTCCCATCAAACAAGTTAACAAATGGTTTGATGTAGACCTCTCTCAGATGAAGATGGCTGTTTGCAACCTATAACAATTGTTTTGGAAATCAAAGCTTGAATTGGGCCTGTCACCAATCCATTGTAGAAAAAGAGATCCTACTTTAAGAACTGTATCGGCAATGCACACAGCAGGGTTTCTGAGATTTTCAAAATCTATGCAGAACTTAACAACCACTTACAAACTTACTTGCTCCACCTCACTTCTGTTTAGACCCCTGCACTCAGTTCTGACTTCGAAGAAAAGGCTGACTTATTAAAGCAGTAACAGTGCCCTATCCTATCACTTGCTCCAGGCACACCTTCTCACACAGCACTTTACGTAACATAAAAATAATCAAGAATTTTGAGATCCTCACTATCGTTAAGAACCTTAAGGCCACAGAACAATGCCAACATTGCTCTGAATGCCCAATTAAAGTTCTGATGCACTTCTTAGCTGAGCCAATCACTGAAATGTGCAATGTCTCTCAACAGGAGATTGTTTCAAGCTCTACTGTTATCTCCTACCACTAGCCCCACACATAAGAAAGCCTCCAGTGATCATTCTGTTTCCAACAAACTAATGTTCCGTCTCTAACATTCAATTCTTGAGGAAAATATTCAAGAAAATCAGAGCCTCCCAGATAATGGCGTACGGCGAGATCCATGGCCTCCAACATGACAAGAAGTCTGTTTTTTTCCCACTAAGAAGCACAGAAATCAGTCACCTGTTCCTGAGGGAAAAGATAATTGAAGCGCAGGACAAGATCATTCATGTTGCACTAATACTACTGGACTTCTTTGCAAGATTCAGCAAGGTGAGTCATCACTTCCTTCAGCATGAAGGCACAGTCCTCAACGGGATCAGAGCTATCCTTCAGGAATGTTCCCCTCATGTTAACATATGTGATTTCTCCTTTGCCACATTCCAAATGCCTTGCAGAGCCCCCAAGGCCCCATAATCTCTCCATGGCTCTGCATATGTGAGTCCACTAGCGAATCTGATAACTTACTACCAATCACCACTTCCAGATCTACGCAGACTATTCCTGAATACTACAATGACTTTATCCCCTCCTTCTTCCAATGAACCCAAGACTGGGCAATTGGCAGCAATCTTTGTCTGAACCATACCAAAACTGAAGACCTCAGTTTCAGCCTTGTCAGACTTCTGGCTTTTCTTTGACATGGCCGCGCTTCTGGGCCACCTTCCCTCCCCTAGGTATTTTATTTAACAGTGGTCTTACCATCAACCCTCAAATTAACCATGCAGCACCAAAAAACCCTTCCAGTTGCATATAATGTAGGAGAACGTTCTGTACCTAAATAATTGTTGTCACCCTATGTGCTTTTCAGACTTGACTAGTGCAACAGTGTCTACATGGGATTCAACAAGGAATACATCCTTCAGTTGTATTCTCTTCTGAACAAGGCTGACAGGCTCTTCTTCTCCCACAAACTCTAGGACCTCATCTCTGCAGTCCTGACATCTCTGAAATGGCTTCCTTTCAAACAAAGAATTACAATTAAACATCTGTTCACAATCTGCAAGAGCCTTTCCAAAATGTGGCCTCTTGCCTAGTATCAAAATTCACATCCCCTCCAGGAACTTAACATCTTCCTCTGTGGATCACTGATGCAGGCACAGGTTCTGCTTAAATCAACGCGCAGGCCACCATTTGGCTGTGTTCTGCTTCATACTCTAAAATAATATCTCTGTGGAAATCAGATCTGAACTGTCCTACAAAAGATTCCACTACATACTCAAAGCCTGTCTGATGGTTACTGCTTTCTAATGACTACCCGTGCGTCTTTCACTTTATTGTCTATCTTTGTTTATTGTCTATCTTTGTTTTACTGCATTTGTAATTTATTTGTGTTATCACTTTTTTTCATATGCAGAAATGTGTTCCGCACTCAGGTTTGATGTTGAAATGGTTCCTGGTCCAGCTTTTTGAAGTGATTTCGCCACATTTTGACACTTTGCAAAATAAAATAAAATAGAATAAAATAAAATTAATGTAGTCTCTACCATCTGCCATGATTGATGCACCAATAGAAAACTGAAGACAGAAAGTGTAGTGCAAAAGGGATTGTTTTACAGCAAACCTATTTCAAGGATTTAGGGTGGACTGAATGTAAGAAGGATGTATCCTCAAGGAATTCAAAGAATACCATCTTGCTTAAGAACTGTAGACCATCAGCCATTCCTCTCTTCCCATAGGCTCCCCCTCCTGGTGGTAAAATAAAAGTCAGTTACATTCTCTGGGGTTTCAGGTGTCCCAGGTGCTTCTTTCTTATCTTGGCTGAGAGGCCACTCCGTTGTGACCTGGTAAGGATGTTGGTCTCCCAGATGGGTAGTTGTACTTTTCCAAGCTTCAGGGCCCTGTGCTCATTCATAAGGGTTCTATATCGGAATGAAGCTGCACTAGATCTCCCTTGGCCCTGGTATGGCGGGATTGAAGTACCACAGGGCCGTTGGAAGACTCTGCCACTGTCTCCACAAAACCTGGACTGGTCTGCTCCCAATCAGGTGGGTACCTCTATACCCGGAACCCTTCTTCATCTCTTTGCCTCCATGCCTTCTTACCCTCTCCTCCACTCATGGTCTCCCTCCTACTACTTCTTTACTGACCCCGAAGGATCATGCCGTCTTTCCCTCCACTCTTGCCTTACAGCCATATATTTCTCCCTCCTCGACTCTCTCTCATTAAACCTCTTTCCTGCATACCAGTTGTTCCTGTATCAATGACTTTGTGGCGGGTTCCATAGCTTTTTCCATGTGTCTCCTTCTTTTCTCCTTCTACCCCCTGGATGCTGTTTCTCTTTTGCCCTCCACCATTCCTTCTTTCTCACATCTCTCTCATTCCTACAGCCACTTCAATAATTTTCTCCCAACCTATTCTGCTTCAGATGTTCCTTCCTTTGTTCTCACCCTTCACGGCTCCTTCTGTCTTTTTCTCCTCTCTTACTCTCCTCCACCTCCTTGATACATCTCCCACAAGCACTCTTGCTCTCTTTGCTCTTTTTGTCTCTCCTGCTGTTAGGGAGAATTATCAGAATTGTGCTAATTCCTCTCTGCCTTAGAAACTCCCAGCAACTTTGCTGGATTTTAGGACTTTTAATTTTTAAGCTGGACAGAGTGAGACCCTTTTTTCGCACTCTCTCATTTATTTTTAATGTGATTTGAACTCTGTTTCTTTGTAAGCATGGAGTCTGACAAACTCCATAGACATCATCTTTAAATTGGGTCACACAGCACCTTCAGTGCAGTGGCACAGGGAAGTCTTTCAGATTTCCCAAAGGTTTGAATACCTTTCTCTTGGATAACTACTGTTTCCAAGAGCAGTAAAGTGAAATTGACTTTACTTACATTGGTAACTTTCTAGACCCAGCACAGACTATCTTACAATAGGGTGCTGGAGGGGTTACTTAGTACCCCATGGACTAGTTTCTCATGTAACATTTTTATATTACCCTTTCCTCGATGAACGGTTGGTGGCAGTGCTTTACCTTTAACTACTGTGGTGTGCTTTTACCGCAGGCTACGTTCGCAGCTGCAGTAAAGCACCCAAGGGTACCATTTTTGTCAAAATGGCCCCAGTCTTCGTTTTTCGCCATTTCTTTGTGGAAAGGTCCTTCGTGAGGTTTACTCTGCACGCCAAACTAGGTTTGGTTCCTTTGTTCATTTTGCCTTTAGCGGGATTCATGAGTGAAGCCCTCCTCTGGCTGCAGGGTGTCTGGCAGGGGCAGGAAGCGAGGGAGGTGCCCGAAACTCCCTGTGCTTAGTCTCCTAGGAGACAGGAATGCACTCTTAGATGATTGGCTGGCTGGCTGTCCGGAAAGGACAGCCACCCTGCTGGGTGACTGACAGCTAGGCTGGAATGAATGGTAGAAACTTGCATAAAAGGCAAGGCTTTTTGGCTTGGAAAACAGAGTCGACCACTGGATGAATGAATCTGACGAAGAACTTGCAAGAGACGCCTGCTGCAACTCCTGGACCGTTGTTTTGCCCGGTGAAGCCCTGCTGCCGTGCTGAAACTCTGAATTCGCCTCGACTAGAGAAGCCCTGCAAGGACGACTTCTCCCCTTGAGTTGGTGGGACCAAACAACTCCAAAGTAAGCCCGTCTGGACATCCTCTCGAAGCTGGTTGTAACCGTAGAGCCAGGGAGAGAAACAACAGATTGTGGGCGTTGCTTTTAAGTTGGCTAAGAGCTCCAGGAAGATCCTCTTGACTCCCAGGAAGCAGGACTGACCGAGCCTGAGCCACCTCAACAGATTGCTGGACTCCGGTTGCAAGGAAAGTCCATCTCGACAGCCAAGAGTCCGCGGTGGTGATATTTGCTGAGACGCGAGGGGCTGAAACCACACAGTGCCACTGAATAGAAGTCGGTCCTTTTCTGTCGCTGATTGTTCCATTGCAGTGCCAGACGTCCTCCCTCTTGTCCCCACGACTGAGGGCCAGGAACACAGGATCTGCAGAGCTGCACAGGAAAAGAAGCCAGCTGGAACCATTTTATTCTAACCAAAGGAACTGTACAGTCGAAGAGAACTTACCTCTTCTGTAGCCCCACTTGTTCTCAGTTGTGACTTATCGTGGATACTTCTGTGAAGCTGCTAACAGCTTCTTTGCCTCACAAACCTAAACAGCTTGTGGCCCTACTTTGATTTCTTCTTTTCTTCATAGACTTCTAAAACATTGTGCAAGACTTTTACCTACCTCTAAGAAGTGCTTCAGCTCACCAAGATTTTTGCCCAATTGACTTTGGCCTGGTATTGCTACCTGAATGATTTTTCTTCCCTCTGACTTTGTGTTTGGTCTTCCTTCATGGAAGGGGTTAACTTACTTTGCATTGGGGGGTTTCAAAAGTACTTATGTGCTTCAGAATATTTGTGAGATCTCTTGTTCTAATAACCTTTCTCTTTGACATTCTCTTAAGCCTGGTTCTAAATGCAACAGTGTTATATTAATGTCCACAGTGTCCTAGCTATTTAATTCACCTGAGGGTGTAGGAAGTGTCTGTGTGCCATCCCAAAAGGGTACTTACTGATTTAGAAAAATTAAGAGTGTGTATTTTGGAGTGTATTTGTGTGTTACTATTATATTGCCCCTTCTGAAGAAGGCTTACTCAAACGGATTGTTAAATAAAATAATAATTGTTTAATCAAGAAACCTTGTGTGTAAGATTTATTTGAATACTTGTCACTGTGAATCTCTGTGTAACTCCCCTACAGCTCACATTGACCCATCTTGAGATAAGCATGGCTGCTCAATCACGCTACCAACCTGTGTAGTACAGAGTTATACCAAAGGTTAGTTTCCTATTGCCAGGAGGTCACAGTTGTTGTAGTGCACCCAAAGGGTACTGCTCCAAATCTTCCCTAACACCTGCCTTCTTGGAGTTAGCTCTGACACACTGCCAGTTTTATTCCTACGCAGTTTTCTCTTCGGAGAGCTAATGGTTTAATTGGAGTTGTAAGTGACCTCCAGCACATGAACTTGTCATAGCCTGAACGCAGGTGCTGAAAGGAATTCGAGCCAAACCTGCCATACCCCACTTCTTTTACTAACACAGAGCCGCACATTAAAATGACGTTAGCAGTACAAGGAGTCTTATTTCTTTCACCTATTCCAACTCAGTACACTGGCTGGAGGTCTGCCCACCCTCTCATACATGAGCCGGTCAAGTGGCACAGTGAGTAGAGTGCTCGCTTTGACATCCGTCCAGGTTCGAATCCCGGCAGGGCCAAACTCAGACTTTCATCGTTCCGAGGTCGATAAATGAGCACCCCACACTGTGGGTAATAATAAGCAGCGCTCAGATACCTGAGGGTTTCTAGCGCTATATAAATGCCAAATTATTATTATTATTAGTATGTTTGCCATGCTTCAGGAACACAGATTCTCTTTTAACAGGATGTACGTTATTCATTTAGCAAGAAGACTCTGCCTTCACTGACAGGAGGAGTGGTTTTGCCTTGCCGTGAAATTAGAAACTTTTCGGTGTCATGCAATTAGTTACATTGAAAACTCTACTTTGGAATGTCACATGCACATGCACCGATCGCATGCTGGCATCGGAATGACTTAAGGAGCATTGTAAGGGAAGACACTAGTTCAATGCTGGTCCCTAGAAAATGATATCTAGAAGGAGGATAATTGCGCCATTAGACCTTTTTGGTTAAAAAGATCTGTGCACTTTTCGCATTTTGCCCATTAATTTGCTGCCAAAACAGTGGTCCGTGCAATATCTATTTATGCCCAATGACAGGTAAGAGCTATGTCACATGGAAAAAGAGTTCGTGATTCTTAGCCCTGGTCTGCTTCACATTTTGGAATTCGAATACACCACCAGATTACAAAAGGAAGGCGCGCGCACGTAAACATTGTTCACAATATATGGGTAAAGTTGCACTACGCCTTACTTGAAGCATCTTGCCAGCTTAGATAACAAGTCAAATGAAAAATAAACCTTAAGTGAAAGAACATAGAGACAAATACCCCCTACGTAAAATGGCAATTATGCCACCGGGTCTACTATTGTCACATTAGGGGGCCATTTTCAGCCAGTCATGTTTTTGAGCCTGCACCCCTATGTATACTAGTTCTTAAACCTACAAGTCCCAGGATCCAAAGTGCGGTTGACTAATAAGGCAGGATTGGTTGATGGAGGCTGAGAGCTAGTAGTTGCTGGCTATGCTATGGCGAGTAAAACGAGGGCCCGTGTCTTCTCACAGGAGTCCCTGGAGCATGACAGCAACTACTAACTCACTAGTTACACCACCAAAATGCACCAAAACCAAAAAGGAAGTTTGAGTGGAAACTAAATGGAGGAGTGATGGGGAGAGTAGACCATTATGTTTATTTGAGTTTTACACTATAAAACAGACCAAAGTACACCTCACATCTTGATAAGCTTTAAAAAAATGCAGAGTATTGATTGCGCAAATGATAACAAGATTTTAGATCCTCTAGCTGATTTCCATTTAATTTATTTAATTTCTGAATTATGAGGGAAACGGTGTCCCTCACTAAATGAATGGGAAAGAAGCAGTACTGATTTACTAGATAGGAGAAGTCTGAGTAAAGAATGTCTCCTTGAGAACACCCTGCGAGTCAAAAAAAGTTATGAATGGTGCTAAACGAGGGATGCTATAAGTACATATTCTCTATTTATAATGTGATAAAATGTGATGAGAGATCCCATAATGTGACAATTGACTATTTTAAGAAATTCCCCTCCCTTAAATGGAGATATCATTTTGTTAGACTACAATTCATCCTACTGCCAACTTACAATGTAATAAGAGCAAGGGCACAGATTCCAAGAGAGGATCCTACCTGCTGCCTATGTGGAGATAGAAGTTGTGTAGAAACTCTGGAGTAGTGATATTCAAACTGTGGGCCGCGCCCCGCTGGTGGAGCGTGACAGAAAGCCTGGGGTGTGCAGGACTCCCTCAGTTTGAAAAACAATTGAGAGCCAATTAGGATTTTTCAGAGGTGTTGGGGCGCGTGCTGCCTTTTTGTCAGTGCACTCCTTTCAAGAAATAAACACAGCGTGGCTCGCCCTAACAGCTGAGCAACATTGATTGGCACGGTGCCCGGTTAAAGGATCGAATACAAAAGGATCGAATGCAAAAGGTGAGAGTCAATAGGATCGGAAACAAAAGGTTTGAAAACATTTTTTTAATTATATATTTTTTTGGGGGGGTTTCATTTAGGTAAAAAATGTGGTTTTTACCACAAAAACAGGGGTTGGGGGGTTCCCCCCCCCAAAAAATGTAATTTTTTTTTTAGAACCTTTTGTTTTCGGTCCTTTTGATTCGACCTTTTTGTCATTCGATCCTTTTGATTCGATACTTTGACCTATAACCGATCGGCATTGCCTTTGATTCTTTCTTCCTTTGAATTTGGTGACTGCCTCCTTTTCAGAAGTGTGCGCCAGATAAAAAAAGTAAAGACAGCACGGAAAAGTCCAAGCTCCGTTTACTTTCTTAATCTGCTGCTCACTTTGGACCGTGAGGCAGGCACGGTAACCCCTTGCCTCTCCCTGTGACATGTTTCAGAAGGACTGCTGCAGGTTAAGGAGGATTTAAAAAGTTTGCAACGGAAGAGGTCTGGCACAAATTGCGTAAAGCAGAAGAGGAAGACAGCAGGGCCATGATAAGAGGCATTGAGGTAGGTGGAAAGAGGCACAGAATGAGGCGAGGGGAGAAAAACATGAGAAGCACAACAAGGATGCTAGAGAACAGGGACAGGGAGAGAGACAGAATGCCAGGTAGCAGAGAAGAGAGAACAGGAGGAGAGTGCAAGATTGCTCGAGAACAGGGGAGAGACACCCATAGAATGGACAGGACAAGGGAGAGACAGAATGGTTTTACAAAGGCTGAGCTCAAAGGGGAAAGGAGGAAGAGACATAATGCGAGTGACAGAATAAGAGACAGAAGAGGAGGCAGAGAGTGACGCATACTATGAGGGAGAGGGTTGGATACAATAGGAGGGGAGGGAGTTAGATGGACTAGGAGGGGAGGATGTGAGACAGAATAGAAGGAATATGAGGTGACACATCGTAAGAGATTGAGTGAGGGAGAGTCCCAGAATGGGAAAGGAAAACATAGAGGTTGAGATGGAAGACTATGTGTATGGAAGAAACATAAGGAGAAGGAAAGAGAGAGAGAGAGAGAGGGAATGGGGAGAGAACTTGAAGAGGTGATAAGAGGACAGAAGATGGAAAGATGAGACAATATGGAAATGAGAAACTAAGACAGAACAGTTGTGACAGTGAGGCAAGAGACAGGCAGAATGGGAGAGAAAAACTAAAAGAGACAGAACAGAAGGAGAAAGAGAGAGGATTGATTCAAGAGTAGAGAGAGAGAGCAGAAATAAACAGCAGAAGGGAGAACAGGAGAAGACACAAATCAAGAATGATAGGGAGATAATGGACAGAATGAGCAGTTTAGAGAGTCAACAGATCAAATGGGTGCAAGGCTAGATTAATAAGAGACAGAAAGGGATTACGAGGGGGGTGGGTATGGAGAGTGAGAAGTCTGAACGAAGGAGCAATACGAGACTGTATTTAAGAAGATAAGGATACATATATTGCAAGAGGTATGGTGAGAGAACAAGATAATGGCAGTCAAGCCCAGAGAGGAAGATGGGAGACAGAACTGGGTGAACTAAGCCGAGAGTTGGGTGAGACTGCGTAAGGAAGAATGAATGTGATACATAATGACTAACGGAGAAGCTGCCATCTCCACCCTGCCACTACATAACCAACTCGTCTCGTTTTGAGAATTCTCAACCTTCTCATTTGGCGACTCAAGTGTTTGGGAATTAAGTGCGGGTACTTAGTTTCTTGGCATACTCCATGCTCAGGGCTGCACATCAGACCATGGGTAGGTGGTCTCTGGGAAGCTTTGTCCGCCTCTCATCCAGCAAACTCAACGAGAGGGGGGGTGAGGGAAGCGACTTCAAAACGTTTTCCTCAAGGGCGGCTTGGCATAATAAAGTTTGAAGACCACTGCTCGAGAGCATCTCATTCTGAAATGCCCGAAAATTGTCTGTCAACAGACGAAAGCATTTTAGTACTTTCTCCTGATATGAATCTATTTCAACCTTTGCATTTTTGATCAAAATATTTTGCTGCAATGTAAATATCATTAACATTGTAAACCTTGAGATTTACTAATGACTAATGGCATTTTAAATATCATTGAAAGCAACAGTTAATAGGAATTGGCTGGGGCGTAATAGGTTGAAGCACAACATGCATTGGGAAAGAATGGTAAGAATTAACTATTAATGGTAGTGGGATGAGCTCGTATTCATGGATTTGTGATGAGTTCGAATGTATCAGACACGTCTGTATGGCACATCTAATGTTGGATGAGCTGTGATATGTTAAGAGGAATTATTTAAAATATGATTCTAATGGTATGTTAATCATATGATGAATTGATGTACTTGTATTATGAATTTAATTTTAGAATGACTTGGATAGTATTTTATTAGATGAACTGTTGCAGTAGATAAGGAGTCGTGTTTAATCATTTTCATATTGTGCACGGTTTGGTGAAAGGAAGGAAGGAAGGAAGGAAGGAAGGAAGGAAGGAAGGAAGGAAGGAAGGAAGGAAGGAAGGAAGGAAAGGAGGGAGGGAGACACCTTTGATATTTCAATAAATGCATAGTTGCTACCGGTTTGATGGCATTATTTCTTTAATTGGGAGGATTTTCAGAATTAAATTAAGGCTGTCGAGAACCACTGTGAACATCCAACAAAGCTGTAATGAGGGCCATAACGTGAACAACCACCCCCGAGATCTCAGGCACATACTTGCACGAGCACACCTGTTCTCTCTTAATTTGCATCAGCAGCTCTGCTTTGTTCACTTTGTGTGCACGAAAAGCCTGCATCTCACCACCGTCGCCCGCGTCTCTCCCAGCTCCAGCTCGTTCTCTGTCCTCAAATCTCCACTGTCCCCCTCAGAATAGCTCTGTCGGTCTCACTTCAGCCTCCACCTCTTTCCACCTTTGCTCGCTCTCACATATACCCTGGTGCTTATCTGCCTTTTGGCTCCACGTCCACTTCCACTAAAGGTTCAGTCTATTCCATTCCTTCTGTCACGTCCACCCCAACTCTCACATCACTTCCAGCTCTCCAAGCCTGTCTCCACTCCTCCTCTGTCACTTAGTCCCTCGCAGTTTTCCCACCCCCTCCACCTCAGTCATTGTTGATATCTCGCAGGCTATCTCTCACCTGCACCTCCCATTCTCCTTCACCCATCTTTTTCAATGTACGCTGAATCTAAATCTCGATCAGTTTCTTGCTAACATATTCCTATTCCCGCCTTCTCTTACCTCCATGTACGTTTCTTTCCTCCGTTTTATTAGGCACCTGTTCCTATAAATGCTCACTTGGGTCCCTGGTTCTTGCCTTCTGTCTCACCCTCCGAATGTTATATGTCTCTTCACTCGCCCGGCCTCTCGATGTTCCCTTTTGTTCCTGTTTTTATCTCTGTCCACCTCTGGCCACGGCTCGTGTTCTGTTTAAGGGCCCCTCGCTCATCCCTAGAACCCCCTGGCCATGGGTAGCGTCTCACTTCCATCGGTTTTCTTCTTTCCCTGTCTTCTGTCGCTCAATCCTGGCAGACATCTGCTCCCTGTGATTACATCATCATTATCTTCTTTCTTTCCCTATCTTTCTTACTTCATTTGATGCTATCCCAATCCTCCCTTTCTCTACTTTTCTTTAGGATCTCCTTTTCATTTGCTCTTCTCCGCCCTCGCTCTGATGTATGTTCTGTTTCATTTATTTCTGGCCTTTCTCACTTTAATTCTCTTTTTTGGTTTTCTCTTCCTTTCCTTCCCTTGCTTTCTATTTCATGTTTATTCTTTGTCTCTCTTCGTCCAAGCATTTACTTTCTCTCTCTTTCACTCTTTAATTCTTTTTTTTTCCATTTCTTTACATCACCCTTTCCTTTGCTCTCTGTTACTGGCCTATGTTTGCCCCCTCTCTATGTCCATGCCCTCCTCCTTCTCCCCCAACTCCTTCGCGCTCTCTCTGTCATTGTATGCCCTGCCCTTCATTTGTCTTCTTTTTTCAATGATTGGCCATGACCCCTTTATCAATCCCATAACCCTCTTCATTTAAACCCTTAGCTGCAGAGGATGCTTGGAGGACAAGTGGTGGGAAAATACACACACCCTCTTCAGCCGTCTGTGACATGTGTGCTTTCCTGTGACCAACAAATACAAATAATACATGTTTGCAGACTTATGTAACTTGGGCAGGTAAGACTCACCTGTTGCTGAGAAGCGTCGGTTCTCTGTTGGTGTCAAGTACTGTTGCCCATGCGGCTTACCCCCAGAAAAGGACTTCTTTACTCACCCTCAAAGCATGAACGTGGGAATACTGAGCATTCACCAATGGCAAACACTCAAGTAGCAAAGTAAATAAAAACCTTCCACATTTAATAAGTATACAAGCATAAAGAGTCAGGGGCATGGCTGAATAAGTACACATGAGCCTTTTCACCAATTACATAGTGCAAGCAATACCGCTAACTGCTCGCCCACCCCACCAAAAATCATTTTCCAAGCTGCGTATGTCTAGGGCAGTGGCCTTCAAACATGTTATTGCAGAGCCCCACTTGAGAGCTTCTGCAAAGTTGAGACCACAACCCCCACCTGGTCAGGCTGTGGCTGGAAGATAGCAGGGCAGCTTAAGTGCCCATGGAAGAGGACTTCACATGTGGGGTTGAGAGCTAGCTGCATGTCATGCGGGCACCAGTCCCACCTTCATGCGTTCCTCTTAACCTAGTTCTCCTAGGCAGGTGAACTCTAATGTTCTTGAGGGTGAGCCCAAGGAAGTCAGTATGTGCTATTTGCTTTGCTGCGAGGGTGAACATGAATCCCAGCAAGGTGACAACATTTACATGAGGGAAAATTGAGAGGCATGCTTATGCAATCTCAGGGTTAGCGGTAGGGATCTGCTCTATCTGCCTCATTTTTCAGACAGTTTTATTGCCTCTGGGCAGGAGACGACCTAGGTTCCAACCGGACAATGTAAAAGGGTTGGTCATGAAGGACAGAGTTTCGCAGTTGAATCCCAGTCCCCATGATAACAACACTATTTTGTCTACTTTTTGCGATGCATTATTGTCACTGTCCCCTTCCCACGTTCACTGTTTAATCAGTCACCTCTTACCATAATCCCTCCCTCTCATGTGAATTCTTTTCCTTCTCTACTGCCTTCCTCATGGTGCCCGTTTTTCTTTTTGAATCTACCTTAGGCCTCTGGTTAATCCTGCTCCGGCTCAGTCCTCCCACTCTCTGCTAATCTTTCCTTTTCCTTCCATTCTGTCTTTACGTCTTGTTGTATCTCGCCTCCCTAGCCACCCCATTAACGCTCTGCTTTCCCCCCTCCTCAGTCTCTTCTCTGCCTTCTCTGGGTTTTGGCTCCCCTTGCTCCCGTCTCTCCTGTTCAGTCCATTTATTTCTCTTCGATGCTGTCTTTTTTTGCTCTCTCTGCCATTGTGTTTTTCTCTCCCCCGTGCCTCTCTCCACTCCTCTGCCAGTGTTTTGTGTCATTCTCTCCCATTCACTCTCTATTCCTCACATCCCTCGCTCCCTTATCTACTCTCTCTTTTCACACCACGAGTACTGGCTTTTTTCTTATGCTTCCCTCCTGTTCTATTTTTTCCCTCTATCACAATCTCAACTCCCGTGGTTTCTTCTCTCACTCACTCTCCCTCACATTCTGCATCATTCATTCACACACCCTTTCTATTTCGTCTTTCCATTTCTCTCTCTCTTTCTTTCTCTCTCTCCCTTTCTCTCTCTCTCTCTTCCTCACTCTTGCTGCCTCTCTCATTCTTTGAACTTGTGTGTTTCTCCTTACTCGGCTGATCCGCCATTGTCTCTTCCCCACTTGCTATGCCTTTCCTCTTTTTATTTTCTCTCCTCCATTGTCTCAACTCTCACGTCTTTTCTAAATTCCGCATGCACACTGTCTCCCATCACTTTCATTTTTTCCGCTAAGTTTTCCTCCTTTCTTCTCTTCCTGATGTTCTATTCCCTCTATTTCCATCACAATCTTTCTATTTGTCTTCTTCTTTCTTTCCATCCTGCGCCATTTCCCTGAGACCCACCCTTTTATCCTCCCACCGCCCCATTTGGCCTTTCTTCTGATAGAGGCCACTAATTCTTGCCTGCATCCAATGCAAAGTTATCAGCCCCGACTCCTCAGAAGAGGAAGTGATACAACCTGGAAGAGATCCTTCCCTGCTAGCTCTGGGTATTGCTCGCCCAGAAGCAGCAAATGCCCCCCCTTACCAATGGGCCGTTTCACCCAGTGTGAGGACAACTTCTCTAGTGGTGATCTGAAGCGTTAGCTATTACCCGCTACACATTATAAAACCACCAAGGAAGGACTATGTTGGTGAACATTGCCCTCTATAAATTCTAACAGAAGATGCATTCATTCATTCACTCACTCATTCATTCATTTATTCATTCATCCATCCATTCATTCATTCATGTTGTCATTTGTATAGCACCTTTTGCCATAATTATGGTCCCAACGTGCTGTTGGTTGAACGCCCTAGGAGCGATAAAACCCCAAAGTATGGGGAAAGTGGGAGGCGCTATTATGCTTGTGTGCATTTCGGCCATTAAAGTTATGAGAGGGTGGCCAAGACCCTACTAGTCACCCATGTCTGAATGGCATGTGGATGGGCACAGGTGGTATACTGGCAGCTGAGCAGGAGGATGTGTGCAAGAGGATAGGTAATTATGTGAGTGGCTACAGTTCGAATGTTTGTCGTGAAAGGTAGCTGCATACTTATGGCAAGGGTGTTGTGCAACAGTGTTTGAGTTATATGTGTGAGCAGAAGTGTGTGGGAGTGAGGCCATGCCTTCGGCTAGGTTTCCGAATGTGCAGAGTGCGAAAGGAAAAATGGGTTAGCTATGCATGCAACATTGTCAACCCCCTGGGTTCCATCTGGGTACCAAGGCAGTGCTTAATCTCACATCGGATTTAAGTGCAATAAATACCCATCCCCTGTGTAGATCTCAGAGTGATACATTGCCCAGCCCTGTTCCTTCAAGTGAGATCAAATTCCTCCCTTAGATGTCTATGTGCACTAGCAATACCCAGCCTCATATGTGTTAGAGGTACCTGCAGTGCCAAGCTCCACAGATGATTCAATGGAACTACTTGTCCCCCTCCCAATTGATCCAACTGCTTCCCCTAAAGGTGCGTTTATGTTTGAAACGCTGCCCACCAGTCCCACCTTCATGCGTTCCTCTTAACCTAGTTCTCCTAGGCAGGTGAACTCTAATGTTCTTGAGGGTGAGCCCAAGGAAGTCAGTATGTGCTATTTGCTTTGCTGCGAGGGTGAACATGAATCCCAGCAAGGTGACAACATTTACATGAGGGAAAATTGAGAGGCATGCTTATGCGATCTCAGGGTTAGCGGTAGGGATCTGCTCTATCTGCCTCATTTTTCAGACAGTTTTATTGCCTCTGGGCAGGAGACGACCTAGGTTCCAACCGGACAATGTAAAAGGGTTGGTCATGAAGGACAGAGTTTCGCAGTTGAATCCCAGTCCCCATAACAACAGTGACGGCTGGTGAGTTTGAAAGCTGGTGGGGCGTAAATTTCACAGGACGAATTTCGTAGCGAGCGGGCGCAGCGCGTGAGCCCAACCCCTCAAGGAGGGTGCGGGGGGGTTCCCCCCCATGAAATATTTGGAAAAATGGCCTACAAAATGTGCAATTTACACCTTAAGAAGTGCTAGATAAATGCTAAACAAGCATTGGCAAAGCCAACAGTGTTTCCTTTGGTGTAGGCATTGCAATGATGGTCTGTGAGGCGAGAAGGCTGGGCACTGTGGGAAAGAGAGGTTGTGAGAGGAAAGGGCGTTGCGAGGGAAAGAAAGGCGCAGAAGAGGGAAGGAAAGAAGTTGGGGACGAGCGAGGGAAAGAGTGGCGCTTGCATGGCACTATCTACAGCTGCACGGACGGGATAAGGAGGGTGATGCAGTGCACGTGGATGGACAGAATACGACTTCAGTAGAGGCCCAAAAAGCTGTATGTCAGCAAATGGATCCAGGTGACACCATTTGGAATTAATCGAGGGGGGTGTCCACTGTCCACCAAGACACTCTCCTTCAAGCAACAACAAAAAATTAGACAGCAAAGGCTGCTTTCAGGAGCAGGATGTTTCAAGTTGCACTTTGCCAGCCATGAATGGCTCATGCTAGTGAAATGTCTAACTGGCATCTAAGACATGGCTTTTACTGGATCCAGGTGCGACACATGAGTTTTAATAATGGAATTTCTATTTACGTGATAAAATCAAACCACCCCCAAACTTTCTTGATAGAATTTCAGAAGATGCCCAGACCCCCATGTGGGATCCTGCAGAAACATAGTCAGCTGCAATGTTTTCCTGGACACCCTAATACGATAGGTTATTTATAATGTGCTTAATACCCGGAGGTTTGTAAGTGCTGGTCCGGGGATCGAACACGATTTGCTCTGTGTCGTCTTGCTTCCAAGGCGAGCACGTTACCGCTGAGCTATTCACCCAAAGGCAAGAGCCAGCAAAGGTGAGGAGGCGTCCTTGTCATGCACTGTCAGCAAAGAATTGTGTGCACTTCATAACATTCACACTTGGTTTATTAAACATGAAGCACACAAATAGTCGCAAGTGCTGTTTCTATGGACCTTCAAAATACATTTTTATGAAGGAATTATGTTTTACCTAGAATGTACTTTGTGAACACCTTTGTGTCGAGGGGGCTATGGGGTTGTGCTGTATGTATCGCACCACCCTGTAAGCTCAGGTCACCAACGGCCGAAGCATTTCTCTCTCCCCTTTCCCCCCCCATGCAAAGCTCTTGTAACTCCCTCAACTGGGACCAGAACTAAGGGATAGAGACAGCCTGGAACAGGAATGAGGCCTAGAACTCATGAGGGACAGAAGGCGAGACAAAGACAAGACACCGATCCAGATTGCAACAGTGGGAGAGCTAGTTACAACATACAGAACCATAGAGATAGAAACTAAACAGAGGGGAAGAAGCGAAGAACTACAAGACACAGGCAGAGAAACAGCGAGAGGGAAGAGCCGGAATCCCGAGATAAAAGGCAGCAGCGACCCGGAGTGCAGGTAGCAGACCTAAACAAACGGCAGTTGACAGAATGCCGAAGGCCCAGAGAAAGAGGCATTAAAGAAGGGGGCAGACGACGGGAGAGGTAGAAAATGCAAGGACATGGAAAATGAAACAGAGCGATACAAAACGGATGGGGCAAGGGACACATGAGGAAAGATGGGAGTACAAATGCGGTCAGGTGGAGAGGGGAAACTGGACAGTAGGATCCTTGTTAGGGTGGTGCCAAAATGCCAGCGGCAGAAGGATTCCTGTGGGTATGCCACACACTTTGACCAGCAACACAGCTACTGGGGGAAGCGCATCCCACGCCCTAAGAGGGGCGGGGGTAGATGACTGAATGGTAAAGGTGGCAAAGGTCACCTGCGAGAAACGACGGCAGAACGCGGAGAGCAGGGAAACGGGCCTGGCAATTACAGGACAGGTGCAGGCTCTGCACCCACATGCTACGTGGAGACAGGCAAGGCACCAGAGAAAATACGCGGACTAGGAAGCGCTGAGAAAAGATAGTGCAGCCATGGACAGTAACGGTCACAGTGAGAGAGGGTGGATGACGGGCAAAAGGAGCTACATGGAACACTAACAATGCAGATGCAAAGGGGGAACCGGGAGCTACTGGCTGAGGGGCTGGTATGTTAAGTGACAGCCAGACAGAGAGGGTGAGTTGGACTGGTGGAAAGGTAGATGCCTGGGAAGGGTAGTATGCTACATTGACTGTGACACAGAAAGAGAAGGGTGAGCGGGCAGAAGGAGAGACGCTGATAGGGAGCGTGTGGTAAATGGGCAGTGACACCAACCCTCATATAGCGGAGAAGAATGGAGGCAATGGTCGTAAATGCGCCAAGGGAAAGGTTGAAAGATTGAACCAGGGGGCGTTCTCGGTGGACATAAAATAAAGAAACGAAACCAGAGCATTTTTTTTTAACTACGATTATCAGTGGCACGTGTAGGCGAAGTCGAACCATCTCCACATACAGGGCCCAATTCAAAGAAGCTTTTTTATAATGACAAAACCGCGCTGGGCCAGTACTCAGCCGTGCCCCCCCTGCATCATGCTAGACCTGGCCAGTGGCCACCAGGCACCAGCCGTGGTGGTGCGCCACTGTGCCAGGCCTCTCCCTTGCGCTGCCGGGGCTCTTGTGCCGTTTAATATTTTCGGCATTTTTTTGTCTGAAAATGCCGAAAATATTAAACCGCACATTTAGATGGACTGAGTCGGAGAAGATTCTACGTAACGCGGGCACTGCAGCACGCCTGCCTGGGCCTTGCTGTCCGTGGCCCAAGGCCCTTGGGCTTCCTTGGCCCACGGACCGGGGGTAAGAAAGGCCCAGGCCAGGCGGCCCCCGCCTTGGTGGTAGGCGGGCCCGGGCCGCTACCACCATTTCAGAGACACAAAGCCCCAGTTTACACACGGTCAGCAACACTGAAAGACGTAGGCCCTGGCCTACACGTCTTTCAGTGTTGCTGACTGGGGCCGTGGACCACGTCCCCAAAAACAGAACATCTGGGACCACCTACTTACCCGCCTGCAACTCGTGGACCACACCGTCTCTGCTGGGCTGGTGTCTTCAGGGCAGGGCAGCTGAGGCTGAGCTTGCGTCGTGTCTGTGACTCCTGCCGTGCCATCCTCAGAAAAGAAAGAATCCAGGGGAGAGAGTGCATAGATACAGTAATGTCATTGGCTGTTTGCCATCCAATGCAAGGGTTCATTGGCTGGCAAACAGCCAATGACATTACTGTGTCCATGCAGGGGAGGGACTTAGGAATTTCATTTCCTGACCTACTACCTAGTGCGCTGTTTGCGCACATTTTAGACTGGCGGGGCCACCCCTGAAGCGCCCCGCCAGCCTTCTAATTAAAGGGGCTTACGTAGAGTGCGTGGAGCTACGAGCTCCATGCACTCTACTATTGAAGAAGTTAGACATAAAACAGGACGTGCCCCGCTGAGAAAGCAGCCAGGCCCGGCCCTTAGTTATTGTTGCCTAACTTGCCTTGCCACAGCGCCCCCGCGCTGTTGGCAAAGGAAATGCAAGCTAAAAAAGAGATTCAATCACAGAAGTTCTCTGATTGAATCTCTTTTAGCTACCTTTTTCTTTTCTCTTTCTTTTCTGGGGGGGCGGCGCCCGGCCGCCCTATGATAGCAGCCGCCACTGCATAACAACACTATTTTGTCTACTTTTTGCGATGCATTATTGTCACTGTCCCCTTCCCACGTTCACTATTTAATCAGTCACCTCTTACCATAATCCCTCCCTCTCATGTGAATTCTTTTCCTTCTCTACTGCCTTTCTCATGGTGCCCGTTTTTCTTTTTGAATCTACCTTAGGCCTCTGGTTAATCCTGCTCCGGCTCAGTCCTCCCACTCTCTGCTAATCTTTCCTTTTCCTTCCATTCTGTCTTTACGTCTTGTTGTATCTCGCCTCCCTAGCCACCCCATTAACGCTCTGCTTTCCCCCCTCCTCAGTCTCTTCTCTGCCTTCTCTGGGTTTTGGCTCCCCTTGCTCCCGTCTCTCCTGTTCAGTCCATTTATTTCTCTTCGATGCTGTCTTTTTTTGCTCTCTCTGCCATTGTGTTTTTCTCTCCCCCGTGCCTCTCTCCACTCCTCTGCCACTGTTTTGTGTCATTCTCTCCCATTCACTCTCTATTCCTCACATCCCTCGCTCCCTTATCTACTCTCTCTTTTCACACCACGAGTACTGGCTTTTTTCTTATGCTTCCCTCCTGTTCTATTTTTTCCCTCTATCACAATCTCAACTCCCGTGGTTTCTTCTCTCACTCACTCTCCCTCACATTCTGCATCATTCATTCACACACCCTTTCTATTTCGTCTTTCCATTTCTCTCTCTCTTTCTTTCTCTCTCTCCCTTTCTCTCTCTCTCTCTTCCTCACTCTTGCTGCCTCTCTCATTCTTTGAACTTGTGTGTTTCTCCTTACTCGGCTGATCCGCCATTGTCTCTTCCCCACTTGCTATGCCTTTCCTCTTTTTATTTTCTCTCCTCCATTGTCTCAACTCTCACGTCTTTTCTAAATTCCGCATGCACACTGTCTCCCATCACTTTCATTTTTTCCGCTAAGTTTTCCTCCTTTCTTCTCTTCCTGATGTTCTATTCCCTCTATTTCCATCACAATCTTTCTATTTGTCTTCTTCTTTCTTTCCATCCTGCGCCATTTCCCTGAGACCCACCCTTTTATCCTCCCACCGCCCCATTTGGCCTTTCTTCTGATAGAGGCCACTAATTCTTGCCTGCATCCAATGCAAAGTTATCAGCCCCGACTCCTCAGAAGAGGAAGTGATACAACCTGGAAGAGATCCTTCCCTGCTAGCTCTGGGTATTGCTCGCCCAGAAGCAGCAAATGCCCCCCCTTACCAATGGGCCGTTTCACCCAGTGTGAGGACAACTTCTCTAGTGGTGATCTGAAGCGTTAGCTATTACCCGCTACACATTATAAAACCACCAAGGAAGGACTATGTTGGTGAACATTGCCCTCTATAAATTCTAACAGAAGATGCATTCATTCATTCACTCACTCATTCATTCATTTATTCATTCATCCATCCATTCATTCATTCATGTTGTCATTTGTATAGCACCTTTTGCCATAATTATGGTCCCAACGTGCTGTTGGTTGAACGCCCTAGGAGCGATAAAACCCCAAAGTATGGGGAAAGTGGGAGGCGCTATTATGCTTGTGTGCATTTCGGCCATTAAAGTTATGAGAGGGTGGCCAAGACCCTACTAGTCACCCATGTCTGAATGGCATGTGGATGGGCACAGGTGGTATACTGGCAGCTGAGCAGGAGGATGTGTGCAAGAGGATAGGTAATTATGTGAGTGGCTACAGTTCGAATGTTTGTCGTGAAAGGTAGCTGCATACTTATGGCAAGGGTGTTGTGCAACAGTGTTTGAGTTATATGTGTGAGCAGAAGTGTGTGGGAGTGAGGCCATGCCTTCGGCTAGGTTTCCGAATGTGCAGAGTGCGAAAGGAAAAATGGGTTAGCTATGCATGCAACATTGTCAACCCCCTGGGTTCCATCTGGGTACCAAGGCAGTGCTTAATCTCACATCGGATTTAAGTGCAATAAATACCCATCCCCTGTGTAGATCTCAGAGTGATACATTGCCCAGCCCTGTTCCTTCAAGTGAGATCAAATTCCTCCCTTAGATGTCTATGTGCACTAGCAATACCCAGCCTCATATGTGTTAGAGGTACCTGCAGTGCCAAGCTCCACAGATGATTCAATGGAACTACTTGTCCCCCTCCCAAATGATCCAACTGCTTCCCCTAAAGGTGCGTTTATGTTTGAAACGCTGCCCACCCTCAGAACCTATTTGAGTGCAATACCTGGCCCACTCTAAGAAATCTTATAAAGTGCAAGTTACTGGATGTCTTCTTGACTGCTCCGGACGCCGAACCCTGTCTGTGTTGCTGGGTGAGTGGGGGGGCACTCCTATCAGGGGGAAAGTGTGTGGGGTAGAGATCAGGAGATACATGAGAGACAAGGCAAGGCAACTGAATTGCGGACAGGCCGGAGGGGGATGAAATGGGAGGGGGTCTGACTGCTGGTTGGTGCAGCTATGTGAGGGGCAGGAGGGGGTTCAGGATGTGGGAGGGGACAGCCAGGTTTTGAGGGCCTTCCTGAACTCCAGGTGATCCTCTATGAGATGGAGAGAGAGGGAGAGGGAGTTCCAGAAGGTGGGTGCAAGGATGGAGAAGCAGGATCCTCCTAGTGTGGAGAAATTGAAAGGAGGGACTACCAGGAGGTGTGCTGAGCCTGATCTGAGGACTTGGTGTGGGAGGTATTGTGTGAGTTTGTTTTGGAGGAATTCAGGGTCTTTCTTATGGCTGGCATGGGGTGTGTTGCACATGGCTTTGAAAGAGGCCCAATCGGCTGATGGGCAACCAGTGGAGTAGCCTGAGTGCAGGGGAGATGTGTTCTCTCGGGGAGAGTGTGAGGAGAAACCTTGCTCTACAGAGTTTTGGATCCATTGGAGCTTTCTGAGTTGAGATGCAGGTGCGGCTAGATAGAGAGAATTGGAGTAGTCTAAGCAAGAGAGGATGGTGGCCATGATTGCAGAGACTCTATGGCGGCAAGAGAGATACGTAAAAATCCACTTGAGAATGGAGATGTGGAAGCTGCATGATCTGGAGACGCTATTGATGTGGCGAGAAAGGGTGAGTTCCAAGCTAAGTGTGCATCGTAGGTTTTTGACTGAGGGTGATGCATTGGGTGGGGGTCCTAAGGAAGGTGGCCAAGGCGTAGGTTGGGTAACGCAAGCTGTTTTGACACAGATTAGGATTTTGGTTTTTCCAGGATTGAGGAGGAGGTAGTTGTCCATCATCCAGCAGTCTACATCTGAGAGGCAAGATCTAGAAGGGGAGAACATGGGGAGTTGCACAGTAATTATGCAACATAGATTCATATAAAAAAAAAACAAGATTCAGGGAGAAAAAGGGTAGGTTCATTAGTAATCAAGCAGTCTGTCCTGACCAAGAGCTTTGAAGACAGTGAGTGACTATTGAGGAAATCTTCTGCCAACTTTAATTAAAACTCTGAGACATGTCTCTTGCAATTAGCACTTTCAAAACCAAAAACGGAAGGCACTGCCAGGCTGCACAAAGTAGCTATTTCCTTGATCAATAGACTAGTCCCTTAAGTACAGAGCAGTCACCTAATCCCTCTGAATAGAAAACCAACGATGTACCGAATGCAATTAAAAAAAGCGAGACCTCTTTGATGCTAGCATGATGAAGGGCATAGACTGCGGCTGACATGCAAAGCAAGGCCCAGTGGCCAGAATACAAACACATCGTAGAGATGCGTGGAATGATGTCATGGACAAGAATAATATCCACATCTTATTGTGAATCCATTCTCTTATAATATGTTTGTGCTCATGGTCTTTGCAATGGGAATGCGTTGTGTTAAACAGGACATGACTATCCACATCCACTGAATTTGAAGGGTTTTGTTTTTGTTAAATCTGCACATCTTAACTGAACCGTAACTAAGGTTTTTTCTGTGAATTTCACTGTACATTTCCCCCCAACATGTTTCATGTGGACCCACTACGTGGGCATTCTACCTGTCTTTCCGACCTACTAGCCAGGGCCTGTGCCACTGGCCAGTGAACACGGCCTTCGGCCGTGCCCACTATATCTTTTAAACCACTACCTTTTACCCATGACCATTGGCCCGAGCCTTCGGCCGTGTCCCATTTACATGTTGCTTCAATAGCTTTTATCCACTCCAACTAGCCATGGCCTTTGACCATGGCCAGTGCAAGTGGCCTCTGGCTGTGGCCACTCAGCATATTTCTGCACATTGCTCCAATACGTTTCCTAAATGGGCCCATTAGCCATGGCCTTCAGCCATGGCAAACCACTAGGTTTCTTTTGGGAACACTAGTCATGGCCTTCAGCCATGGCCAGTGGCCATGACATTTGGCCCTGGATCCTTGGCATGTTGTCCCAATAGGTTTTGTTGGGGTCCACTAGCCATGGCATTCAGCATTGTCCATTTTCCATAGTGCACCATTCGGTTCCTTAAAGTAGCCCAGTAGCCATAGTCTTCGGCCACACCCATTAACCACCACCTCACTGTACCTGTAACATTTCACTTTTTTGGGGGGTATTATTCACATTTTTCTCTCTTTTTAAAAAAAACATTTCCCCATAACCACATTTATTACAACCCCGATAATAGTAAGGAACTGCAAATAAGCCTGGTAATTCAGAAAATAACTCTGGTTATGAGAAAACATTTGAACTTGGTCCCCAGCTCCCCCGAAACTCCCAATTTCACTTGTTATCCTCTTTCCCATCTGCACCTCTAGCCTTGTGCCATTTCATCCTTTCTCGTCCTCCAAATGACATTTATTCCACTTTTTGTTTTCAACTAACCTCGTTATTTTGGAAATAACCCTGGTTATCTCGCCCATCAAACAAAATAAAAATGCCGGCTTTTTCATTTCTGAAAAAGCCTCTCTGCTGCAAAGCACCATGAGAGATATAGCTATAATTTTGGAAGAAGGGGGCACTCACTTATCCGTCAAATATTTTAACAACTACTGGAGGGAATAACCCCAGACCCCTCCCAGAAATTGAGTCATCGCTTCATGCCCAAGATGTTTCATATCTGGTCCAATTCCATCCAGTGGTTTTTGCTGTGCGCTGTGCAGACATTTTTATTTTTTCTCCATGGGGAAATGAATGGGAGTAGGCTGAAAACAGCATTTCCTTGCTTTCTTAATAATGTTTTCCTTTTTTTACCAAATGTTTCCCAACATTTCTAGTCTGAAGGGGGCAGAGGGAGACTGGTGACAAACCTTTTGTTTGCAAAAAAATCAGCTAAATCTGTCATGCAAGTCAAAAGTTTATTAGCAGTTCCTTTTTGGGGTTTCCTTAATACTCAATTTAAGTATAGTGCAGCAACACTGTAATATATGTATACACATTACAGGGCATGTGATTATGGTTAAGATGCTCAACTCATAGAAAGAGCACTTTTTGGCCAGTTTATAACTTCATCCCCCCTGGACGAATCCTCACTAACCTTTATAAATAAAGTACATGGCCCCCTTGGAATAATTTGGCGAAGTTTGGTGCAGTTTTGTCAAGGGGGAATAAAGTTATATGGTGGTCCCAAAATGTGTGGAAATCCTCATAGACACAATGGAAAGAATTATTTGCTCACACCTCCAGCCCAAACCACTAGACAGATTTTCACCAAATTTGTGGCAGGAGTGGCGGCTTTATAATGAATTTGTGCTTTTGTAAATTGGTGTAAATACATCCAGTAGTTTTTTATTAAAAACTGCCAAAAAGTAGGTAAAAACAAATTATTGCTATCTGGGCCTGTTCCGAAGGACTCATTTTCCGATTTGGTCAGCAGACAGCCCCCTGGACCAATCAGGGTCTGGCGTGATGTCTCCGGACATCAGACGTGCCTGTTGAGTGGATGGTGAAAAGTGCGAGGTGCGTAATATTTTTCAAAAAGGTTGTCATGTTGGGTCCACAGATGCAGTGGGGAAAAGGTCTGGAAAACACATTTGGGGTTATTTGGTGGTGGAAAGAGGGGCTGGAAATGGTGGCGGGGTGGAATAAAGATAATATGGGGCTGTTTTTACAGGTGAAAAAAGGGCATGCAGTTGCTGCTGAGTCTGCGATATTGCAGATGACCGCAGACAGCACTGTGAACAAACAGTTTGGAAAACTCATTAGGGGTTATATGATGGCTGAAAGAGGATGGGGAAAGGGTAGGGGAGTGGAATAGAGATGATGCGGGGCTGTTTTTATTGGCAAAAAAAGGGTTTGCAGATGCCGCCCGAGTCCACAGGCAATTTTAGTGTCCGGGGACATCATCACAGTTGCAGGGGTTTCAGGGCGAGTGTTGTTATCCAAAGGTGTATTGTACATACTTGTTATATGGTTTAAATCTATTGTGGTGGTTGTGGCCACTGGCAACACATAGTACAGTAATATGTGTATACTAATTACAGGTAATGCAGGGGGAGTATACAATATTTGTAATATGGTGAAATGATATAAATAAAGGTTATATAGAATGTATGATTGTATCCTAAATGTGGGGCAATTACATATCTATTTCCCCCTTCTGGCTCACCTGATGTGTTTCTTCTTTTCTGATTTCCAGTGTTATGTTAATGACACACAGTTTTCCTTAAACTTCCCTGAACTAATTTATTCTCCTTGTTTTTTAGCCCTGATTGTGTGACCGCCATTGAGATATTTTGTGTGGCTAACAATCTCTGTCTCAATAGTGTATATGGTATTTATGGTTGCAGTACAATTGAGGATAGTGCTCCTTGAAGTCTCGCCCACTTTTCACATGGTGAACCATTGTATCCTTATTAAATGGTTACATGATACCTTTACCATCAAGAACTGGGCACTATTCTTTCTCATCTGTTTTTCTCACTAACCACCCTTCCCTGTTGCAACTGGGCTGTTTGTACTCCATCACCTCACTGTGTACGTGCAGAGTACTCCAGGGTTTTATCCTATCATTGTGGCAATTACATATGTATTTCCTCCCTCTGGCTCACATGATGTCTTTCCTCTTTTCTCATTTACAGTGATATGTTAATGACACACAGCTTTTCTTAAACTCCCTGAACTAATTTCTTCTCCTTGTTTTTTTATCCCTGATTGTCTGACCGGCATTGACGCATTGTGTGTGGCTAACAATATATGTCTGAAGGCCAGTTAGATGGAGATCTTTCTTATTATGACACCTGTACCCTGTTTTTCTCCTACCCTGTGGCTGCTTTGTTTGGGCTGCCTACTCTTACCATTCTGTGAGGCCAAACATGTTGGGGTTATCGTCATCTTTAAATCGTTTCTCTCTTTTATTCCTTACATTTTAAAGCTTGTAAACATGGTTTGAGCTTGACCTCATTACAGACATTGTACCGGTCCTTACCTTCCCCCATAAGCTCAACATCTGTTGAGCCCTGGCACTGTGTAGGCTGGACTACTGCAACAGCTTCTTCCTTAACTTCCTCATTTGTTGTCTATACAACCCTTTGGCTAATATAGAATAGGGCTGCAAGACTTATCCTTGGCCTGAAGCCCAGGGATGGTATCACTGCACCAGGGATGTTATTGCCGCAGACTGAAATTGGGTACATTGGGTCCTGCTAATTGCAAATACTATAATATGTCCAACTTTGTTTCCCTAAATACTGCACTGCTACAGTGCTCCGCTGCTGTATCTCCAATGCTCTCCTTGTGAAATGCTTTTTGAAACAGAGAGCGGGAGGCATGTCTCTTTCTTTGGCCGGTACCTCTCTTTGGAACAGCCTTCCTGCTCCTTTTATACTTGAGCTGGACTTCCTTAAGTTCGAAAACCTCAGAAAACTGTGCTTTTGTGTTCCTGTTTTACATAATCCTTTTCTTTCGATCTCATACCACTGCCACTGACACTGGTGGTTTGGTCTCTCTTAAACCTCACAGGTTCCAGGCCCTATATCTAGTCGACACCAGTACACCCCTGCACCCTTCAGCACTGCCCTTGCGTGTACCACACCCTTGGAACTCCTTTTCCCTGGCAGGTAGTTAGTGGCCTCTTACTTTGGTATGTCTTGGCACTTTCCTTCTGGGCTTCTTTAAGCACTTGGTAATCCCTACTCATCTTTCCATTCATGTACTTTTTTTACTGCACAATGTATATGTGCATTTATAGCAGCAGCGTGTACAACATTTTTGGCTAAGCAAGGGAAAAGCATATGGAAAAGATTTGTACAACATTTTTAAGTGGTAGTTGGTGTGTGGAAGTTTAACATGCTGATAGGGTTATCTGTAGAGTGTAGAGTTCTTGGAACTAATTGCTGGATATATGCGTGAGTGTTTCAAAGCAGGTAATGAGGGAGTGGTACAAACATAACTGTGCAAAGGGTAGAAGGGCTGTCTGGTGCGATGGTGTGCCTATGCAATCTGTTTTTTTTAAGAAAGCATGGCCTAGAGAGGGGACAGCGGAGACCATGCCTACTTCCTGAGAAAGGAACAGCCTTTCTCAGAGCATTGCTGTGGTTGGATTTGGTGTGACGGCGCATGGAGGTGGTCCCATATGAGTACTGCCCAGGTTGTCTGCGACTGAGTACAACGTTGCACTCAGTGCATTTTACCTTGCTAGCTTTAGCCTTTGTACACCCCTACTGGTGGTAAAGTACTGCCACACCCATGATTCTCTCTGGGTGCTAGAGGTAGGCATTTCCGCTAATTTATATTCCTGGTACTTTTGATTGTTTTCGGAATTATTGTGCTTCATCCATTGTCTAGGCCCTCCAGGTGGTGGTAGTGGTGGTGGGTTGTCTCCTTACGAGGAGGGATGGCAATAGCTGATGCCATTTTTTAAGCTAAATAGCAGTTCTGCTAATATTCTTCCAAGCATATGCTATGTCCTAGATTGCAAATGGATAGTCAGTAGAAATATGTGTAGGAGTTGTGGAAGGGTACATTTTCTGTTTGAAACTTCCTAAATCAGATGGAAATGCAGTTTCAAACTGTTCACGAAGCACAGACCCATTCGGGAAGTGTGGATGTGTTCGTGCACACATCATCATGTCGCGTGTGCCCAAAGTTATGTGACACTCTCTGGAAAGCCAGCGGTGACATCAGACATTCGCAAATGCGGACAAACACAAAAACAGTGGAAAAAGTTGCAGTACGTGTATGGAAGTTAAAATTGTTGCTAGGAAGTGGGGAATGGCACAGTTTTAAGTTACATCATTCTACATTGGTCAGAAATGTGGCTATATTGGGGTAGGTATTATATTAGGAAGTTGTAGGAAATTAGGGTGCCCTGGTAAAAACCCATGAAATTCAGCAAAACAACTTTGTTAAAGGGACGTTATGGCTAAGTTGCACTAATAGAAACATGTGAAATTTAGTGAAAAAACCTTGTTAGAGGGACATTATAGTTAAGTTACACTAATAAAAAACAAGAAAGTCAGTGAAAAATCTTTCTTAAAGGTACGTTATGGTTACAAGCAGAACTGAAAAAAATATCATGTCATTTGTGATGTCATCTTTTATGTCCTGGGTGTTAGTGTTAGCAGGGCACGGTGGTGGTGTGAGTTATGGTTGCCTATCTTACCATAATTGGCAAATTTCTGGGGGTTTTCAGTTTTACTTGTAAACATAACGTCCCTTTAACAACATTTGTTCACTGAATATATATTGAGCACTAAACTCTGCTTTCAAGCCCTACCACGCTCTCCCACGCCAGTGGCTAACCAGACCAAAAGTGCTGTAGTCCATCAGATCCTGAGGTATTTCCTTTGGCTAACATAATCCCAGGTTTCTCAAATGGCACACAGGAACCAGGTACTTCCAATCTGCACCCATTAACACATCAATTGGGGTAGAAGTAGATTAGCCCAGAACCATTTTGATTGAGATGTCACTATGCTCAGACCATAAGGCTGGGATTGAAAGGCTATATCCCTTAATGGCAAGGATTGAAGGTTATCCAGGGAATATGTCAAGAATTGGGCCAACGGGGACAGCTGACAATGCCTATGTAGTGCCCCCATGCACCTAGCTACCAGGTGTAAGGATCCTCCAATTTCCCAAGGTTCTGGAGGCTACCTGGAGGCCGAGCATGGGTGTTAATACCAGGAGTGGTCCAGAATATTGGAAAAGTAGTTTCCCCAAGGAACAGAACATTAAATCTAGCCCAAACCTGTAGACCAGTAATGCAGATAGAGAATCCCCCGGAACCCTGGCTGCCAAACAAAGCATTTCCTGTAGTGGACCCGGAGTCATGTGGCACAGCTAGAGCATTGTGGCATTTTGACTGCTCCTATTTGTTAGACAGGAGTCATTTGAGCTACCCAGCAGATCTTATCTACATGTAGCCTAGCAGCACTTCATGAAGAGATAATGCAGAGTCAATATTTATATGGCATTCTTTTACATACTAATAAGCAGTTTTGTAATCAGTTTGAAACAATTACATACCCCTGATGGACTGGTACGGATCAGAACACTCACATTTCAATCCCCAGCAAGTGTTCCTGGTTCTCACCTATCCTGTTACCCTCAAGAGAGGAGGAGTTCATTTGACTGAAATCCTAGAGGAATGTCTCCATGACGAATATGGACCGAGGCAGGATGGAATAGAACTCCCGGCCTATAGCTTAACTTGGGCTTTTGATTGCCTTTGATTGATCCTCCAGGATAGATTATTTTATTATGCCCTTACAATAGAGTAGTGGACATACACGTCAAGAAATGGATAAAGGGTGACCATGTACATTTAAGGTTGGATTGCTGTCTGAAGATTAAAGAAAATCCTTCAGTGTCAAACCACAGAAGGATCAGGTGGGACAAGATTGTTATTCAAATCACTTAATGAATATGGATTGAGGGGAGCTGCACCGATCATTCTGAATTGAAATCCAGGATAAAAAAACAAATTTAAACCAAAATCCTATCACCCGATCTAGCTTTTGGACACCTCATCAGTTATTATGCTTAGTGTTATAAGAGTGTAACTATTGGATTGGGGGGTTTCCTTTAAAATTCGGGGGACACAGAGCTGGGCTTTAGGGAAGGTTTGAGGACATCAAAACAAATATTACATTATTTGTTGATGACCTCCATGTATACGACCTTAAAGGAAGGTAGCATCTATATGGCTTTTGATGCATCCGTCCATCACCTTTTGGTTAGGTAGACGGATATTGGTTATGGTTAATCTCCCCCCAGACATGGGCAGTCCAGAAGGGTTGCCAAAACAAATAGTTCTTCTACATACCAATACAGAGTATGTCATTAGATATAGCAGGGACGGAACATACACACCTGCATTTGGGACCCGTAGATGGTTGCACAAGGCGTATGTTTTGGCTCCAATTTTATTGCTACTGCTTGAAAGCCGTCAAAAGCTGCTAGATGAGTATGCAGGAATTATGTCACACAAGAAACTAAGAATAAATGTGAGCAAAAATGTGGTACTGATAATGGGCAAAGCACACTATTGCTCCAAATAGTTTTTTGCTGAACGGCCACCCGATAATAGCAACAATCTTTTGCTTCTCCAAGTCTTTAAGATCACAACCACCAGCCATGATGCTCAAAGTGTTTTGTGCAAAAGCTCATGATATTGGCCTTTATGGTGCCATGGTCTAGGGGCCTGAGTGAGCATGCACATTACATGGTATAGAAAATTAGTTTGGCCGGGTGCTAGTGACTCTTCCGCAGAGTGCACCCTCCTACTATTCACACAATGAGCTAAGTTTGGGATATGTTGAAGACCAATATAGTGCTGAAAATGATGTGGATCACATCTTGGGCAAACCCCAATGCTACCCTGTCTAAACATATACTTGACGATAATTTATCACATGCAGGGGCTCATAAAATCAGCTTGGATTAACCACAAAAAAGCTACATTTACAGTGATAAATGCCATCTAGTGGTTTGATCAGCCACATCCGATAAATAGATCAAGCAAGAGGAAGATGAAACTTCTGCTTTTGAATTTATGTTGGCCACAAAGAGAAACCATGGATCTGGAGAAACCTTCAAACATGGCCCATCTGTTAAATTCTCTACCACGGTCTATAGAGCCCTACTCTGAATGGTGGGTACATATAGCAAGCTTATAAACTTAGCGCGACTAAGATTGAATGTTCTCCCTTTGAACTGTGTGACAGGGAAACGGTTGGGGACAGGGATGGAGTTCCATGCTTGCCCTTTTTCCCTGAAGATTTGGAATCTTCAGGTCTTTTTTTGTTCTTCTATATAGTATGTACCTAAATTGGTAAGAGGAGATGTATACCGTTACTAAAGCATGCACGGTTTTATCAATTTTAGGCCTGCATTGGTATATTGTTTACTGTTACAGGGTAAATGCTTATCATGGGCACTGGATTCTTTTATTAGTCAGGCATTGTGACTTAGGAAAACGGAATGCCTGTCTTATCAAGGATTTTAGATTCTTTTTACATAGTGTTTATATGTACAAATTAAGTTTACATTTCATTATACGAACCACAGTGTTTCAGAGATCCTCTTCAGATGGTATAACGCCTTCCTGGCGTTTAGTTAGATACCAGATGGTTAGATTTCATCTGTTCATAAATTGGTTTGGTGGCTATTTATTTATTGTTGTGGTTATAGAGTATTCATAAATGTGATTGTTTTATGAATATTTAGTAATCGAAAAATAAACTTCAATTGATTGAAAGAACCAGACTGAGCTCTTCCCTTAACCCTATACGATCTCTGGAAGTTACAGACCTCTTTAAACCCAGACGCTGTAATTTTCAGGACTATAACTCCTGAGAGGAAGAGGCTGTCTGCACTAATCCCAGTATTTTAGACAGCTTGTCTGAAGCAGAACTGGAACAGAGGTTGATAATAACAACATCTCATTCTAGCAGACTGTTCTTAGATGAACCCTGGCTATGTCCCAAGAAAACAGCTTACCTCAGAAACGAATACAACAAAGAGGTGCCTAGAAAATCTACGCGTCTACCCTCATATAATATTTTAACCTGGTTTCAAGGCCATCTACGAGAAATAGATTTCACACACATATTTGATTCATATATTCATAATTAGAGGTGCGATAGAAAGAAACTGGTATATTCCAATCAGAAACAAACACATACAAAATTGAACCATGTACAGAAAGGGAATGAGCCAGCACATGCTTCAAGCCCAAGGGCACTTCCTTAGGGCTCCTAAATTACAATCTTAAGAATTAGATCAAATGCAAAGAAAAACATTGTCAGTGTTCATAGTGGCACACATATGCAGTAAGGTTGAAAATTATGAAAGATATTAGTAGAAAATAAACCCAAACCAAAATGGATCATGCATTCCAAAATAAAGATAATGACAAATGAACATTCTTAAGATTGTAATTTAGGAGCCCTGATGAAGAGCCCTTCGGCTTGAAATACATGTTGGTTCATTCCCTTTCTGTAATATGGTTGAATTTTGTTTGTATTTGTTTCTGATTGGAATATAGCATGATTTTTGTTTGCATGGACTAAGGGAGCAGCCTGTCTTCACTAGGATCCACAGCAACACCAAAACCTCTAACTGGCTAGTTTTAGCCCATTGATTGGTGTGTTTCTCCCGTTCCTCCCCTTTGTTCATTTCTTAAAGGAGTGTGTTCAGCTTTCAGGGAAACAGGCATTGGAGAGAGGATACAACACGTCTCTCTGTGCTGTTCTGGCTCCTTGTGGAGCCATCTGCATTATACAAGCCAAAGTGGCATTCAAAGAATTGTGTGCCTGTGGACAGGCATGCAGGGAGAGGCTTAACTAACAGGAGGAATTAGTCTTAGTCTGAGCACATTATACAACGGCCTGGCACAGGACACTTTACCCAGGGTCCTGCACTACCTTCCTGCTAATAGGTTTTGTTAAGAAATGTAATGTTCTGTATTTGACTATCGCAGAAACATGATGCCAGCGAGTATTCACTGTGGTACTTACCCCGACAGTAAATTGAGAGCCCAGTGCTGTCTGTACATATGGGAAGGTCTCTGAGACAGGCAGCTATCTGCTGTACTTCCCTGTCTGTGGGGCCACTGGATATGTCCTCACTACCATGTCGTCTGTACCCTAAATTGAAACAGCGAGGGACTGGGAAGGCAGGGCTGCATGAACAAAAGGAATTTGCTCTCATTTAGAAGCCCTGCTATGGTCTACACCTGACTCTCCCAGGTCAAATGATAGATGGTAGCACATCTTCCTTCTCTCCTAGTGTGCTGTCACCAGTGGAGACATTAAACTGGAACCTGTGGTTCACGGCTCCTAAAAACGTCAGCTAAAATGCAGATCCAGCCTTCGTCTGGCCCCATAGTGATGGAGCAAGGATTGAAGAGGTGCAGGTACTCCATGACTAGGATTTACAAGGGCTGGACAACTCTCCCCCCAGTGTTGTTCACTGAGAGGATAGTACCTGGCAACCTCTTGCCACGGAGGCGCCAACCAGGAGTGGTACGTGACATACAAAGCACAATGTCATCACTCTCTTTCGCTTGTCTGGCAGTACTTTATGATATCTGGGAAGGGGGGAAGAGAACCTAAACCACTCAATTTCATGTGTGCATCCCTCTTTTTTTTTAATGGGACCAGCACCTTGCCAACTGAAACCCTATATGATTGTGTGACAGAGGGCCATCCAAACATGTGGCAACTAGTCACCTAAATTGAAGCATACACCTAGTGCTCAGGAGGGTGAAGATAGGGGTGCTAGATCCTTGGCCCTAGGAAATATAAGGCTTACCCTGCAATGGCTCCACCGATCCATGCCTAACTTGCTCCTGCTGGAGGGCAGTAACTGGAGGGACATGTGCTTGTCCGCGACAATCCCCGATACTTACAACCCTTGCAACTGTGCCCCGGATTCTTCTTCGATGTGCACTGGGTAGAAAAGCCAACTACGTGGTGCCAGCATCCCGCCTCTCTCCCAACGGGTGGATGGGATAGGTCAAACAGAATATAGGATCCTTATAATGCCCAGCGGCTTCCAAGCACCATTGGTGAACCCTAAACCAGCTGCGCAATCGTGGAGCTGGGCTCGGCATTGTACCGGCTCATGCTACGCTAATCATCTCTGCAGTTATCTGCTGGAGGCAATCCTCGGGGCGGGTGTATCCAGCTGCAAGCCTGCATGCACCCTGCAGAGCTTTCTAGCAAAGATCTAGAATGGTCTGTCCTGTAGTTAATAGGAATCAATAAAGGATATCTTGACATGCACCAGCTATGTTGGCAGGGAGCCCAGCAATTCCCATAATTATCACACAGAACACATATAAACTCACAGATGATAGAATACTTGTTGAATCAGCACAGGGTTTAAAGAGCCAGCCATCACAGATGGGGATATGGGAGGCTCTTTTAGGTCACATTATAGCGACCAAAAGAAAAACAACACAAACATTGGGATAGGACTAAGGCAGTGTCCAGAGTCGCTCTTGCAAGTATGCAAAGAGTATTAAAAGAGTATTAGAGAGAGTCTGCCTTTAGGGACGATGCCTCGTGTAAGGACTGTGATGAGGAAGACGGATGAGGGGGTCATGTCATTGTGCAAGTACAAATAGTGTTGCAGATGCACAAAATGGGTTCGCACACACACCGTGTACAGTAATCCTGCCTTTAATGTTATATATGCTGTGAGATTTTCATAGAAAAGGTAACCCTCAAAATAGCCGATTGGGGATGGCTGCACTGAATTATCTGAAAACTCCAAGGCTCTGGTTTGAAGGCCGCTTCTATACACCCAGTCATTCATTCATTTTGACCCTGAAAAAAATGGGTGTCATTGAGTTAGTTTATAATCCCTGCTGTCATTTCATCTTTATGAGATATTTTGCTCAACGTAATGAGCTATAATGACATGAATGAGCTATAATGACATGAATGCTAATAATAGCAAACATCTGTACCCAGCATACCATGCACCGATCTAGCCCTCTCTCTCTATGACCTCATTGCTGCTGCAGCTCCCTCTATCTCTCTCTATCTCTCGGACAGAGTTGCCAGGTTCGTGTTTGCTAGAGACAACAGAGCCATTGCTGACAGCAGCACAACTAGAGAGGACAACAGATATCTTTAAGGAGAGGGCGGCTGGGGGCGTTGTCATTAGAGCGATGAGACTCGCCAATGTCAAATGAACTTTCACACTGAATAGAAAGTAACAGGTAAGAATGATAATGTCACAAGTGAATCCCAGCTGAGTCAGGGATCTCTGCCCCGGAAGGGGATCGATATTTGCAAACTCTGACTGCGGCACCCGATCATTAATGAAGCGCAGTTTTTACGTGCCGGATGGGCGAGCGCTCAATCCTTCTTTTTGATGAGCATCTTGCCATCTCCCACTGTGAGTTTCAACAGCATCATCTTTCCTGGAGGTGCATTCTTGCTTCTCTCCTGCTCTCCACTGAGAATATAAAGCTTCATATTTATCAAGTGCCTCTAAGGCCCGGCCCCGTGCTGCAGGGAATCTATTAAAGTGGATCGTGTTCTTTATAATCAAGGAACAGAGGGCATGCATCGAAAGAAGATTGGTGAGGACGAATATCTGAGTTTCTTCTAACAACTGATAAGAATAACTTTTTTATATGTGGCATAGTACTGCAGTTTTAGCACTTTTAGCACTTTTAGCACTGCACTTTTTTTGTATCTCAAGCAATGGGGAAAAATAATACATTGTCACAGTTCTTGGGAAAATGATGAACCCCACAATCCCCCTAAAATACACACACACACATGACCTCCCCACAATCTATAACTTTATGGCGGTTCCATGTGTTCAAATCGCGGTAAAAATAGCCATTTAGACAAACAATCACGGTAAAAAGGCAGTGGTTTTGCTGCCGCAATCCATGTAAAGGATCCGGGGGACACCCCCTGCAAACCCCAGACCCATTATACCATTTAAGGGGAGCGGGGACACCCCGGCAACCCCAGCTCCCCATAAATGGTATAATGGGGTACACCTTTACCAGGTCAAACCACGGCATTTTTGCCTTGTTTTTTTGTAAAGGCCACATTTTTGCCACGATTTTATTACTGCATTCCATTATGCGTTCTGTTAGCAGCCATTAAGACATGGGTTGAAGCCACGGATGCCAGTGCACTAAATTGCCTGGGGTACCACATTTGACATGACAGAAAGTGACACCACATGACCTCATGACCCTTATGCCATCACAGGCAGAGGTATGACATGACCTTTGGCTCTGACTGCATCATCAGATGAAGTATCAAGAGACATCATAGGCCGAGGTCACTGAATTCATTGATATGCAGTGCGTCCTCATGGGGCCAGTTACTGTCATCTTAAGCCCAATGCAGCCTCAAAGGCCAAATATAGTCATTATAGGAAAGATGCAAACGTACATGCCCGAAATGATGCCCCCATATGCCAAATGCAGCCTTAAATGCTGAAATACAGCCATTTGATGCCTCATAAACGAGGCATAGTAATCATATACACAAATAAATCCTTACTTCATATGGTGCTTATTATATGCCAAGGGCAGCCCCCAATGCCCAAATACTGTCAACACGTGCCAGGTAAAAGCGAATCGGCATGATACAATTAGGTATGCGTATATGTCTAGGTTAACACCCCATTTCAAACCCCTCACAAACCCAATACTAGTGAGCTAATAAGCCACTCACATAAAATTCTGCCACCACGAACAATGGTGTCTGTGATAAGGACACCCTCACAGGACTCGGGGAGCTCCATGCTTAGACTCCTATGCCATTTAGAACACACGGTTATGCCATTGCCGCCATCAAGGGCGTTGCTAGGGGGGGCTAGCCCCGGATCTTTTGGCTGTAGCCCCGGATAGAAGCTCAGGAGCTACAGCCAAAAGACTAGCTAGCCCCGAGTCCTGACAGCCTGGACATTAGCTTAGCCCCAGATCTTTTCCAGACCTAGCAACTCCCCTGGCCGCCATCTTGAAATCCCTGAAGCACCACGTAACGTACTTCTACAGACGTGTGCAACCTTTGCCCTCTAGATGTTTTGGACTACAGTTTCCATCAGTCCTAGTTAACGTAATCTATAGTGTGGACTCATGGAAGTCGTAGTCTAATACATCTCGAGAGCCGCAGGTTGCAGACGCCTTGAGCCTGTGCATGATACCGTTTTCCTGTCCCTAGAATTGCATCGTTGACACAATGAAAGCCAAAGCCTACAACTGTAACTACCTCTTCGGCTCCTTACTCCTACGCAAATAAACTCACCTTACTCCACTTTGTGCTAGACGGATTAGCTACTGGCTTCCTGTACCTTTTCAAATCACATACTTACTTAACACCATCTGTCTCAGAGGGGAAAAAAAAAATCCCAGACATCTTTGTGTCTATGCCTGCTATGTATAGATATAATGCAATGGTACATTGGTGCACACATTGCAGTGCTGCAATTCGGCACCCATGATAGTTCAGCAGTTTATAAAGGTCAACGTATTATACCATACACCAGCATTGCAAGAGTGCAGCCATCATATACCAAGTTTGGAATCAAATGTCCAGGTGCTGCCTTTTTATGCGAGGTAAAACCTTGTACACTAGGTATACACATAATATGTAATGCATAGCCTCCCATGCTTAGGTGTTGCCATAATATGTGAAGTGCAGCCTCAAGTGCCCAAATACTACCACCCTACCCCAGGCAATGCCTAATGTGTGTGCACGATATAATGTGATAGGCATGTATATTGTTACCACAGTAGTGATCTCACATGCTAGGGACAGTCATGTGGAAGGTTGACACACACACACACACACTTGCATGCCAGCTTGACCAATGGCATTGTGAGCTTCCTTAACACAGGCAGAGCAGGCACATCATGGGATGCAGTGTTTAAAGATTCAAACACACACAACTGGCACAGAAGGGTGAAACACAAGTACAGTCTTCCAGTGCATAGAACAGGATATTATGGTAAACTTCCCAGAAAAAGAACAGGTAAGCGTAAATGACCCAACCGGTGCAGGCGCTCCTCATATAGAACAGGCTCACTCTCTCAGTTGTTAGCAGGCCTGAGGGCTGCTGGCTGTTTGGCTCTACCAGGGGACCATCACACTTCTCCAGCTGAAAGCGCTCTAGCTGCAAGGCCTGGTGAGGGTATGCCCCAACTTCCCAAAAAGTTGGATAATCCAATGGTTTGGCTCTTCTCCCAAAAAGCGCCTGAATCTGTGAGTTGAAAAAAAAAACCCTTGATTTACGGACCCCGGCGTGGAGTAGTGTATATGGCGAATGAGCACTGGGACCTTATCTCTGGGCTTGGACGTTCCTGACAGCTCTGCTGTATTCATCCCAATGGCGACAATAGAGAGTGATTCCCTCCAGAATTGTGTATGTATTTCCTCATTCCTGTGGACAGGGCCGTGTCCATTCAGAAACTGTGTCACAGGGAGTTTTGTAATCATGTCGAATCCTGTTGCAAAGAACGAGTCTATTTTAATGAATTGGGTTGAGTACCTGAGTATGGGGCTGGTCCTTCTAAGTCATCTGTGACTGATTATCAAATATAGTACATTGAGACATTGAAGATGGTTGTACGACCTAACTCTGATCTTTTTCAAAACGGGGCACTTATTCTTGTGATATCCTACCACTCAGGTGGAGTGTCAGCTTAGCATGTGCATACATAATAAGGGAAAGTTCCTTGGATCCTTAAAGTACTTGTGATCCCCGTTTTACCGCAGGGTCCCGTGCCTAATGGTGCACCACATTCTCATTGTACAAGAGTTGATAATCAGTCACACTTTGACTTGGAGGTACCAGCGCCATACTCAGATACTCAAACCAATTTATACAATTTAGACTAAGGTTTGGGTATACCTTATAGTACCTGGGGCAGCAAAAGTCCATATTTCTCAGAATCTCTACGGTCAGTGCAGAGTGATCAGAATTATCCCCAACTTGTATTCCGATATTTATTTTAATGCACTGGTGAAAGCTGCAGGAATCACAAAGTTGCAACTCTTCCTGATAAATCTACCAAAACAGAGTTGCAGATGTATCAGAAGGTTCTCTGTCTTGGTACACACATACTAGACAAAGATAGAGCCAGGGTAAAGCTGGAATGAGAAACCGAACGCCCCAGAGGAGGGAAGGGCTCCTCACACCACCAAGGCCAATTCTGAAATCCAAAATTGATCCCGGGTTACATTGGGGCCAACCCTCTTTCATCCCACAGACCTCTAAGAACATTATCTAATTACAAGATAGCCAGGCCCACACAGCCCAGGTGCAACCATTATACCTATGCACCACCCAATATGAGGGTCCACCTCCCCATAAAAAGCAGCCAGTTTGGACTGGTAGTGTGGGGCACTGGAGGAAGAGCTGCATGACTTTGGAGGAGGACATCGAGCTAGAGGTATATTGAAAGGAGAGCTGGAAGAGAGGCTTAGAGTGTGACGGGAGAGCAGTGAGGAAGTTAGAGATGCAGTTAGTACCATTTGGAGGAAGAGACCGCTTTAAGAGATTTGAGGAGGATTTAGTAACATCTGTAGTAAAGAGTTGGAGCAGGGAGGGAGGATTGATGCAGTTGGAGGAAGAGTTGCTACCAGTGGGAGGTGGGAGTTGGGGGTTGAAGAAAGGCAGCATTGAAAAGGTTGGAGGAAGAGTGACATCCTCTGGAGGGAAGGAATTGAGGAACTGGGGCAAAAAGTCACAAGAAAGAAGAACAACTGAAGGAAAAGAGAAGAGAAGAGGTGAATGTAGAGAAGATACGATTAGGGAGGAGCAAAGAGGAAAAGCTTGAAGGGGAGAAAAAGTAACACAACCTAAGGAGGTGGGAGGAGAACAGATGGCCATTCTAGCTAGAGATAAACCAGAGATATTCCAGGGCACTAGGCCATTCTAGAGCAGACTTCAGAGATAGGGAAGTAGTGTGAGACAGTGCACTGTCCCCAAGAGTCAGGGGTGCTACATATGGAGTAGCCTTGAGGGAAGGATTCCTGTACCAGGACTACTAGAGAAGGGAGGTGGACAAGGGAAATCTTCCTAGAAAGGGGAGATGGTCAAGGAGAACCAGATGTACCCAGCACGGTCTAACCCAATTGATGGAACCCTTTCTGATCAAATACCTACATCAGCCCACCTAAAGTATAGGACCTGGAAGCTTGTCAGAACCTGTGACATCCAGCCTGTGGAAGGATCTCCCTGAAGAACCAATAGGAGAGGATTCACAAACCCCACAAATATGCAGCCAGAAGACAAGGACCGGCAAAATCCAACAGACTGTGGATTAGGGTCAATGAGATCCCAGCTCAACAACCGTGTAAGATGTGTTCCTTGTCTTTTGTGCACCATCAGACTTGTACACAGTGGCCTTTTGCTCAGAAATATTTTCTACTTTATCCATTTAGAGTTCCTTTTTGCGCTGCTCCAGAGGGAAGCAGGGGAGGCACGGCACCCTGCCCTTTGCTGAACGAAATCAATCTTTAGTTATTCCCTTTAGGATAGCACTTGAATAACAAAATCCTTCTTCACTTCTATTCACACCGCCGTATTTGTTTTGTTTGCTGTTACACTTTACACCCTGGTCGTGTATTGTGTACCCACTGTGCATGTTCTGTAACCCTCATCTAAAGGGGAGACAGAGTTGTTAGAATCCTGCTCAAATCACTACCAAAGAGGGCTGCTTGGAAAGCATTGAGGGTTGAGGACGCTTGGTGTGGTGGATTTGTTGAGGTGGTATAGGGATATGCAAAGGTCAGCTGTGCTCAGCCAGAGGTAGTGTGTGCAAGATGAATGGTAGTATGTGTTTGTCAAGCCAGTGTGTACTGTGTAAATTGGAAAGAACAATCCTGGATTAAGAATGTTTACAAGTCCAATTGATCTTGGCTGCTACTGGTATATTCATTTAGTGATAGTGAAAGGTGTGATTCCATGCATATTCTATGTCATTGGCACATTGTAATGAGTGTGATCGAGATTGTTGGGGGTGGGAGGGGCGCTTCTCACACAGTTGGGTTCAGCAACATATGAAAGAGTATCAGAGCTGTTGTCCTTCTTGTGGGATTGTGGCAAGCAGGATTTCTGAAAGTTCGATGGTTGCAAAGTCTGCAGAATTGAATTGGTATGAAGTGCTATACAATGGTTGCTAGGACTGAGAAGTAGGCCACTCCTTCATGTTTCCTGCTAACATGTGAGGCTGTTACTATAGTGTAGCGCAGAGCTGTGGCTATTCTGTCCTTGCAGTGTTGTGCTGATAGGCTGATATATTGAGAGCCATCTACCTACCAGTAGCATCATTATACCTAGGTACACCTGACGGATCTAGCTGAATTGGGCTCTGGGTTTCTCTTACTCTGTGCTTATCCAGGGGCCTGGGTTTGGCCTTCATGTATTCCTACATTATACACAGGAAAGGACCATCCACCTACAGAACAGCAATTGAGCTTAAGATGGTTAGGTCAGTGCCATTTGGTACACCACAAACATTACAAAACAGTGTATAAAGTATCTGCTTATTGCTTGCATATAGTGAGACCTTTTTGACAGTCTCAAAACTCGTAGTGACTGCTCTTCCCCTCATTCTTTTTCCAAATCTTTTGTACTCCTGGCTTTGTAACACTTGTTTGGTATACAGTGAAGATTGCATAACCACACTTTTCCATGTCTCGCAACAATTGAATTTGCTGTATAGGATGCAGAAACAATTGATCATATTCTAACAGATCATTAGTTTGGGTCATTAGGTGGCGCTGAAAGTGCTACCTTTAAGCTGAAACTATTGTCATTAAAATAAGAGCTTTAACTTAAGCTTTAAATAGGGTCTTTGAATGAGTGTCTCTGATGCTTTTCAATACAGATGACCTATGAGGATGGCTTTGTGTTGTTTGGCCCCACACATTTAACGCCCATTTCTAAGTCAAATCTATATGATTTTCCTCCCATTTCCAGCCCTCTTCCCTCAAGCCATACCCCTTTTTGCACTCTTTATCTTGCTGATTTTGACAGCCTTTTTTAATTTTCTTACGGAGCCGCCATCTTGAAATGCAGTTGTTTACAGTTTTATGCTGGTATATTATATCCAAACATTGAATGTTGTGTTTTGATAAAAGTAACTTATAAATTGCACCCTTTTTTAGCATCATTTTGATTTTGTTGTAAAAAAGGAATACATTACGCACATTTTAATAAAAAGGATTTATTTATCCAAATTAATTTTGGAATCATTAAAAATGTATAGAAGGTTACAGTAAGTCACATGATGAGGCTTGAGGGGGGTGTCACGTGAGACATTTCAAACTTGCTGTGTTCTTCACAGCAGTGCACGCACCCAGTTGGAATCTCCAATGATCACACACAAGGTTAATGACTCGCTCCTCTAGCAGTGCTGCACCTCCTGCCGTACCCTCTTTTGTGCCACTTAGTCCTACAGCTCCCTACACACTGATACCCCTCCTTGTGCTGCTGATTTCATTGCTGGAGCTGTTCCACTCTAAATTTTATGATGAGTATTATTAACAGGAAACCACTGTGACTGCTACACCGACAGTAGTCACAGATACGTGTGTGAAGGGCTGGCATATATCTGAGATAAGTCACATCTCCAGACCCTTCACCCAAGTCGTTTATTTTCCCTGCGCTAGTGGCTTTTAAGCAGGACGGATAACACAAATACTAGCATTTTCTAAACGATGTTGGAATAATTTATCAGTGCAAGCCAATAAAACGTAGTTTCTATTGCTCAAAGCTCTCTTTTGCATTATCGCCTGACAAAAAAGCCCTGAGCTATTACGACCCAGGCGCTAATTGCGCCAACTTTACCACCATGGTGTAAACTATGTTTACACCATGGTGGATGGTGGATTTACCGCCCCATTCCAAGGTGAGTGGGGCGGTAAATCCCCATTTCCCATTTTCCCTTCCCCATTCCCATTTTTGCCCCATAGGGCATAATGGGAGTGGGGAAGGCGCTAATTACGCCACCGTAAATTACGGTGGCGTAATTAGCATCATGGCAGGTTAGCGCCTTGGATTTTAACGGCTGCTAAAAGCAGCCGTTAAAATCAGAATAGGCGTTAAGGGTTAACGACGGCGTTAACCCTTAACGCCTGGGTCGTAATGAGGCCCACTGACTTTGTAGACCAAACGGCGCATTCTCGCATTGCGTGGGCCATCTTGGATCGATGCTGCTAACGTTTCATTTTTGGGAAGTATACATATTAAGGGGTGGGCCGAGAAAGGTGCTGTATTTTTTATGTTCACATATTTGTATTGATTTTTTTAAATGGTAAAAATAAACATTTAACAGATAGAAGGATGAACCAAATTGGGATTACAGCGTTGCAGAAAAAGCTGGGTTGATACAGTATTTTTAAAGTTTGAGTTAAACTAAAAAAAGTGTGCTTGCTCTTGTTATAAAGGTATACACTTTAGTTTCTGACCTTTGTCTCTTTTAAATAAACTTCACCAAATTTGATGTAGAATCAGGAATTTGTCTTGGAATGCCAACATGCCCCATTTAATTCAGGAATGAACTGTTTCTCAAAAGTTCATAAAATATATTTGAATACAAAATAAATACAGGATGGAATAGGTCATGTGGACATGTTTGTGTTTGACAAGTGAACTGCTAGCCAGCCTTCTTTCACACTAGAAACCGCTTGAAATTCCAAGCAGAGACTGATTTGTTACACCTACTTAATACATGTAACATTGTATTTTAAAGTAATTAATACACACGTGGCACAAACATTGTTCGTCAGTGGCCTATGTGGCTCATGCAATGGAACACTTTTGTCACTGCTAGTCTTGGCATCTGGCTCTGACTCATTCCAGTCATATTTTTAAAATGTTGGTCAACTCTTCCTTTTAGCAATAGAGATGGTAAAGGAGAGTGAAGAGACACCTCCCACCTTGTATTCGAGGCTCAAAACCACAAACCCGTGGTCTCATTGCACAAAGGGTGGAATAAAATACCTTGTTCTTGAATTAGAAACAGCAGTAAAAGTCCACCCTTTTTGGAATGAGGGAATACAATCGCCAATAAAATAATGTCTGTCCAACGCAGTTGGTATAACTACAGCAATGGTAGAAGCTTTATCCAAGCGTTAACACTGGCAGTGCCCATTACAGAGAAACTGTTATTTTGATCACTGCCCCAAACAAGATCCTCTCTGAGGTCAGTGCCTTAAGTGACACTGCAAAAGGAGCCGGGGCTCATCAACGGGGCGTGGCCTAACAGCAGAGGTCGCCTGCTGTCCTGTTAGTCCAGGCCACCTTGGTTGGCCCTGGCTCAATGGACAACAGGCCTTTTGTAGAAATATGCGCCCTCTCCCCTTCCCGAGGGAGAGGGTGCTGATCTCTGCGTTTATTTTCTAAAGGCTCGCCTGGCAGGGGACACCTGCCTCGCCTTTTCAGCCTTAAAGGCGGCACTGCCCCTCGGCAGCTTCACCTTTGAGGCTGAAAAGTAGAGCCCCCTGGAAACAGAGGCCTTTTTTTTAAAAATCCTGAAGCTCCCGCTCATTCACGAGAGCTTCAGCATTTCGAAAAAAATGGCTTCTAGCTGCCTCTCCTTTCTCTCCATATTGGTGGTGTTGGCCCACGGGCATCTCTTAATTAAAGGAATGCCTCGCAGGTGCAGCACCGCAATTATGACTGAAAGGCATTTTTTTGTGAAGCCTGCAGCTCACGCACATGAGCGAAAGCTTCAGGCTTTAGAAAAAAAGCCCTATCCTTTAGTGGCCGGGGCTGCCAGGGGAGATTAGAGAGCCCCAGCGGGGCCCCGCCACAGAACGCGATTTCTGAGCCTGCTGGGGCTCTGCCCCGGTACACTTAAAGCCCTGTCTGAGGTATTCCAAAAAATTGATGGACGCCATGAAAAGCTGCTTCAGTGCATGGCATGTGATGTGTGTGGGCATCAAACAGCCAGGTAATGATGGCACAGTGGTTTATGCTGCAGGGGCAGTATCCTTACTCTTTTGGTTTAGTTATTTGCCCACCCATTAACTGTCCATGGCCATGCTAAGCCCTATGGCCACTCCCACCCAATTCCCGCCCCTCTCTTCACACCTCCTCATGGGCACACTTACCATCAAACTATGCACTCGAAGTACATGCCAGTGTTTTTTCAAAGCAGTCTTCTGAGTGCTAATGACTTAATTGGAGTAGTAAATGTGCTACTGCTGTAATAGAATGTCTTAACCGGGTCTACCTTCAACCACTCAATGTATAAGCACCAATCATGTCCTTCACTTCACTGAAGTCCTATTAAAATCAAGCACTGGTAAAGCCACCCGTTTTGGCTCATGTATAAGAATTAGGCATTTGCCAGGAGCTGCTATTAGATGCCCAGATACTCACACCATTGTGTACCTGCTACCATCAATGGGCAGTTAATACCACTATAGGAGGGCCTCGCAAGTGCCTTTTACATTCCTACACAAAAAGCCCAACCTGTTGGCATTGTCAATGCTTGCTTTTAGTTGTGGCTGTTAGATGGGTTTCTACCACCAACATTAAGCAAATATCTATTGGCATAGGGAGATTTGATATGGGGAGAGACACACATCCTGTGGGTGTTGCTTGGATTTTTATACACTTAACCACCTAAGCCATGCTACTGCCTAAAACCAGACAGGTGCCTGCCACAACCCACCCAGAACTGCACAAACACAGTCCCCAACACCAACCTCCCCCAGAATCGTTATATGATGTGGTGTTATGAGGTTGCCATTGTCATCTTTAAGCAGACTCCGTAAAAGAAATGTCTAAACTGCAGCTGTAAATCAGCTCCTCGTGGAATACAAGTGTCTTAACCAAGTGTCCCTTCAGCCACTTGATTCATAAACAATATAAACATGCAATTACATTGTACATCAATAACCTACAATTATTATAATTATCATTATTATTATTATTACTATTATTAGGATATTTACTGAGCATCAATCTAGCTTCGGGAAGCAACAGAGCGCTTTACAATCATAGCGAAAATAACGATGAGGAAAGCAGAGAAACAAGGGAGTGGGGAACTAACAACAGTGGAGGGGGAGAACGGGCTATTTGTCAGCAATGGATCGACAAGCAACCAGGGGAGGAGACAGTGGGGACCAGATCACCCAGTCCTAGGTAGGTTGGGGAGTGGACTTAGGTGTTGGGGAGGAGTCATTCCCTTATGAGGCGGGTCTTGAGCTCCTTAATGAACTTTAGAAGTACCTTGCTCCAATGTTCATTTATCGCGGCACTCTGATTCCTACTGGTAATGATACAGTGCTGATCCTGCAGGTGCAGCAGTGGATACTGTCTTTATGTTACTTGTCAGCATAGAAATGTTTTCTTTCCATAGACAAATGTACTTAGTTTATTTATCTGTTTTTTAAATATCATTTAAACAGTGCCTTTTGCCAAATCAGCACAATATCAATGAACATATTATTTTCATACCAGCGCCAAATCTCACACATTTAAGCAAATCTCACTGTATGACTTCCACTTTCGGATAAGTTTAATGTGCCTACAAAATGTCTTCCTTCTTTTTTTGATGGGAATTCAGTGTTTAAATGTATTAAAGAATGGTACGACATTGCTACATCACCACGCTTTCTTTCGCAGAGTTTTTTGCTAAAATATTCAGCGGCAAAAATTAAACTCATTGAAAAAAAATATCAGGGGCTATGGGGATATAAGGGATAAGGGTGTGGTTGAATAGGGCCTAGATAATAAGGAAGAAGGATGTGGGGGGCCAAATAAAAAAGAAATCGATACGTTTTTTCGGCAGAACATGTTCGGCATAAAACTCTGCGAAAAAAGATCTAAGAACAAAGAACCAAAATAAACATGCAGAGCAGATTCAGTGACAGAAACAGCAGCAAGAATACCAGTCCTAGCTGCTTGCTAAAAGTTCAGCAGCCACATTTTGTATTTGCCTCTGGAGCACATTTTCCACATCAGCAAACCACCTAATTTTGTAGAGAGGAAATACTTTACAATTGACAACCAAGATGCTAAGTGGCCACCACCCTTGAGCCAGTTCCTTCTTTTCAACCAACATATCTTTGCATTCTGGGACTTGCAGTTTATCTGTCTTCATAATAAGTATGCACTTACACCCAGCATGTATAGCACTGCTGACAAAAAAAAGCCTGGACTGATTCAGGGTATCGTATTGGAACAATTGATAGCCATTTACAATATGAAATGTTGTTTTTGTTTTGATAACAGAGAGCTAGGTATACTGTTATTTCGTATTAATAAAGTTGGATACAGTTCTGTAGCTGGTTCCAGTAGGTATTTCTATTATTTTTGGTTTTTAACGCAGTGTAAACATGTTTCCCCCTCCTGCATTAGAGAACTAGAGAACACTGCTATGTCTTTGTATCCTTGTAGTATGGACCGTTTTCTTTGCATTGGGTGACCCAGTGAATCATTTTATAATTAATTTCCTCTCCTATAAAATTCTTCTATCGCGCTGTTGGCATGCCCATACATTGAGTTTCCAAACTCGTCTGCAGCCTTTTTTCCTGATGTATTAATATTCTTCCTTTTACTCATCCCATCCATGCTAATTTTTTTCTGTTATCCTCCAGCCACCTGCCTCTCCTACCTTATGCCCACCTCCCCCCAGATGCCACCTTTTGTGTTTGTCACATGGGGATCTTATTGTCAGAAAACATTTTCCTACTTGGTAAACCATTGATCATTCTTGACGATTTTAATTCTGTCACATTTTGCTATTCGAGTCATGCTTCAGCAACATGTTGATGCACATTTTAGATAATTTGCAGTTACAATTGAGCAGTGTGATGAATTATACAATTATGTCAATTGCCGCTATTCTTTTTAATAAACCCCACAAGTTGAATGTGATTTGACGAGCTGCATTGTTGGGAATATGGACGTGTTTAATGGCCCTGAAGAAAGTTCCAAACCAAGAGGAACAGAAACTTGTTGGAGTTTTGGGGTTGTGCAAAGGAAATGAAAGCGTTTAACCAAAGATGGCTTTAATTGTTTTATAGTAAAGCTGTGTGTATATACCCCTTTTCAGATGGGTGTGGTGAAGGATTTGTTCAATATTTTAATGACATTGAATGGCATTGAGGAGAATGTGGATTAGTGGGTACACCAACTATTGAGTATATGTGTTCATGATTTTTTATACTATTTAAACATTATACATAGACTATTTGTATTAACAATCAATTCTGTATTGAATGATTTATATAATAAAGTAACATATGTTTTAATTTTTGATCTGTTGAATTAGGTTAATACTGCTTTGTTTATTAGAGGAAATCGACTCAGGGGGATTTATTTATGTGTAACATGGCTGCTTTTGGCACTTCATTGAATTTCGAATAAGCGCTGCTTTACATCCGTCGAACTGGCTTGCCACCAGATCATGCCAAGTTGAACACATCACCTGTTCGGCTCAAACAACCTGCTCACTTCTGCAGGCAATCTCAAATGGTCACCTCTTCAAACTTTGTATTGTATCACCAAAGTCACTGAATTGAACCAATGGTCCTTGTCACGAACAACTGGAGCATTGTGTGATTCGTCAAGCCGAACCAGCTTTAATCAGTGTTTGGTTTGAATACAACAAGGGTGCTACAACTTCTTGCATGCCTATGGTGAGGGGCAATCTTTAATGAAAGGAACTATTACAACAGCCTCAGAAAATCCCTGCATGTCCATTATTTTGTCTGACAAAAAAACATCCTTCCTTAATGCAGGACTTGGTAGGCTCTGTGTCAACCAATAATGAGAATGTTCTGTCGCCTTTCTTCATTGCAACCTGTAGTTTCTCTTCCAAGTCTGCAGTTACTGATAGAACTGGGCACGTCACAGGCCTCTGTGGGCTATCCTATTGAGAAGTCGAGTCTTTGCCTGGGAATGTGAAAGTGCTACCTCCCAACACTGTCACTCCAGTGAAGTTTGGTACTGTACCCTGGGATGACAGATTTTCTTCCCCACTGCTGAGCGAGTGCTTGCACCTGTGATGGGAGGACAATTAGTTGTGGGTATTGGGGCGACTGCTGCTGTTGAACAGGACCCTGTATGGTTCAGGCAACTGGAGGAATTTGGGATTGCATCTGTGGGGGCTGCATCTCTGGGGGTTGCATCTGTTGGGGATAGGTGATGGTAGGATATGCAGGGATACCACCAGGGATGTACTGTACTTGATTTCTGCTGCCGCACTCTCATGCAAAGTAACTCCCTTTCCCGCAAACCCAACACAGTCCTCCGAACCTGGGCCTTGCTCCTCCATATCCAAATCCAGTCCCCTTGCCTCTATAGATGTTCCCCATTCCTTGTGAAAAATACCCTGCTTCTAGAAAATGTCTTCCTTGTGAAAGTAGCCCCCTTATCGATCTCCCCCCCTTGTGGAACATACCCCATTGCTGCAACCCCTCATTGTGGTGGGTTGTACACGTGTTGTCCTTCTGTAGTGTTTGTAATCGCTGCTCCTTCCATACTGCATATGGCTATTTTTTTCTGTACCAACTTTGCTTCTGGACTTGGTCTATTTGCCTTCTCTCCTTATCCTGTTCGTTTCTACAATGATGTATTATGTGTGCTTGTATCTTGGACCATCCCCTCGTATCAACACCCAACAGCTTCCCCAATTCTGCAGGTACATCTGCAGGGAGAGCCGTCAACAGTGTGTGAAAAAGACAGGGATGTTCCTATTCTATGGTTGTTGCATCTCTAACCACCACCTCTCCTGTATCTGTTGAATGTATTGTGCAGGGTTATCATCTGGTCTCATGTTACATGCTAGAATAGATTGCATGTCTGACGTGTCTGGGTAGATGCCTTCCATACATGTGCTCAACAGTTATTAAATGGCTCTCCATCATGGGCATTATTGCTCAGTGTTACCCTGTCACATCCTGCCTTTTCCCAAAATCTGCCTGCCTGTTCACTCTATAAACAGGTTAACAAGCTCTTCGTATCTCCTACAGCAAGGGTAATCGCTGCTGTCTTTTTCTCTAGGGCATACATTCACTTGCCTGCCTCTGCTCTGAGGGACAGCAAGCTGCTCATTAAGTTTTCCATGCCGTATTTTGCCAGGGTACATAATGGTACCCCTCCCTCAACCTTTCTGTAACAGGGGCAACTGTGTCCCCTGCTTCTGAGTTTGTGATCTTTCCTCTCCCTTCTTGCTATTGCTACAACTATTCTAGTGGGCTGTCTCCAACCATGGCATCTTGTCTCTATCTTCCCACAAGACCCTGTCCCCTGCTTCTTCTGCTGCGCACCCTCCATCATTGCTCTCTGCTTGCCCATCTCCACACGCTGAGTCGCTATCCACTTCTTCTACAGAAGGGGTTACTGTCAAGTTGATCTGTTGCTACTGCTGCACATTGCCCCTCCTCCTACTTCTCTTACACGCTCCTCCTCTGCTTCTTTTAATACATCATCTATCTGCCTTTGTGCATGCTTTCCTATTTCTGAAAGTGATGGGCTTCTAACAGTGTCTGTTGATGTACCCCTAACAGCATCTGTTAGTGTTTTTCTGATAGTCCCTGTTGCTCTCTATGTCGGCCCTTTTTTGTCCTCAACTATAGCCGCATAACAGGGATTGATGTAGCCTGTAGTGAAAGGACCCAAGGGGCAGGCAGGAAGGCACTGAAACGTCCTTATTTGTTTTGTGTTCATCATCATTAGGGGCACCCTCTTCTCAAACATTTTCCACAATTCCAATATGCTTTTTCTAAAGAACACCATCAATTAAACAATATAATTGGAAGTTTCCTTTCTTGTGACCATCAAAATACCACCCCTCAAACATTGCATAATTTCATAATCAGCACAATATTCATCATTTTCATTAGTAGGCACCCTTCATGGTGCAATTGATAGAAAAGCTCTACTCTAACTGGGCAGTGACACCGGAGACAACCTGGGCTGTAGCATCCCACTGATGCAAACCAATCATGTAGTGAGTGGAAATCATCTAGGTCAAAACGTTGTTGCATCCCATGGAACCCCACAATCCCTTTTCCATAATTGGCCTTCTTGGCTTCCCGCCGCCTGCACCTGCTCACTCTGCAAATCCCATCTTGATACATGTTTCCAACTCTGAATGAAACATTACAGCTATCGTCTTACAATGTATAGATGCATGAAAAAAGTATCTGAGGCACTGCTTCTGGAAATGTATTTCTTCTATTCATTTTACTAAAGTGCTTTTACCACTGAACCAAGTGCCCAGCTTTCAGTGAGAGCGCTGTGCTCACAACCTAGTTCTTCATTTTGGCAATATTGCTTTCTGGGCCTTCTCGTAAATCACACTTTGTCCTTCACACATTATGCATTCATTGGTCTTTTGTCTGGGAAGGCACCTGCTGTCTCAGATCACATCTCAGACCCCTGAGAATATTCTCGCTTGCATCAATTAGCTGAAAACTGTTCTGCGACCCTTTCCATTCTGACCGTGGCTGCTTGAATCCTTCTGCCCAACAGCAGAAACAAAATTGAATTAAATGACCATAGCTCAGATATGTGGCCTAGCACACTAAATGGCAAAATCTGCAGCCTTTAACAATGGCCTATTCTAACATGGCAGACCTCTTGCTCATCACAACAACTAACAACTATACTTAATAAAACTCCATCTGCATATTCAAAATAAACCCAGGATAAATAATCTTATCTAATGATACAGGTGTTCTGAAAAGAATTTTAAAAAGTGTTTTGCTACATGTGTTTTTTACTATGCAGCAAGCAGCCTGAAAATTCCCTAACGGTGTGGCAAAACTACATCTACCCTAAATACAATGTAACAGCACAAAAAGCATGTGATCCCCACGTCAAATCCATGGGAATAACACCTTGCTAAAAGAGCTTTCTTAACTTGTACTTGAAACATATCGAGGACGTTGGACATGCATATTTACAGCTGTGGCAATCCTTCAGATGGCGATGCTTCTCCCCAGAGGGGAGCCACTTTCCATGAGGCAAGGGAAGGGAGGCTGCTAACCGATAGTCCCTGTAGGGGTGGGAACATGTGGGACAGTCTCATTGAGAGGAACTCCCCGCCTGGGGATAAGGACGTGAGTGGGAGACATGAACCCTTTAAACCCCATCCTTGCAGGCTGACTTTAATTCCCAAATCTTCTACAGGTAAGAGCAAGTCCAAACTGTGTGTTATTGTAAAATATCAAACCACCCTGATGTTATATTTACAGGGACAAAGAAGGGCTTGAGAACGCTACAATCGAGTTGGAGGAATGCTTGATCAGGTGATGCCAATTTGACTGAAGTTACACTGGGGCTGTTAGTGCTATTTAGGTTGAGCAGTAAAAAAGGACAGGGAGCTCAATGTCCGTAGAAGGGAGAAAGATCTCGATCCTGATATCTAAAAGGCAGAGGAAGGTGTGGCACAGATGACTGTAATAGATATACTAAACAGGAAAATGGAGGTCGGTGGACCGGTTGAGAGAAGGCTAAATCGGTCAAACGCTAGACGAGTCCAGGAACCCGAGATCAGATAGTGTGAGGCTGCAACAAGGCAATTTGAGAGAAGGAGAAAGAGAACCTGAGAGGCTCGAGGAAAGCATCTCACATATTGGATGGAGGCCAACACAGAGAAAGAGTGGAACCAGTGCGGGTGTTGCCTGACCTGCAATGTTGCCGTCTAACAACAACACAGTGACCACCAAGCAGAGCCTGCCACGGAGCCATGTAAGAAAACGAGCAGAAGGTGAATCAGACAGTGTTGGTGATGCAACCTGCTACGCTTGGATCGTGTGGTCCAAAACTTGTGTCCGAACCGCCAGCTACAAGCGGTCACAAGAGCAAGCAGGCCCAACTCGAAAATGACATTGAAGTTGATAAAGAAGCAAACCCATTGTCCCAAAAGGAACTTAAGATATAATCTAGGAACCCAGTTAATCCACTATGGATCAAACCTGAGAGGGGCTGGCAATTTTCAAAAGACATGTATAAAAGGTAATGACTTACAGGGAGAGATGTCCATTGCAGAGGCGCTTAATCTAAAGCCATTGAGAATCCCAGTGGTACAGGCAAGTCGTTCCTCGATGGACACTTCAGTTCACACCAATAAAGTGGGATAAAATGACGGCAAAGAATCCTGATGAAGTTGGTAAAGTACTCTGAGTAAACAGAGACCAGCGCCCTTTGGAAGTTGTCTGCTACGAAAAGGGGGAGTCTTTCTGAAGCTGCGAAGGGACACACCCTTCAAGAAAAGTTCCTGCATTACTGTGGGGAACCCCAGAAGAGTAAGGAAAACCAGCACCTCCTTCTTTTTTGTCTTCGGTCAACACTGGATTAGTCAAGAATTCCCTGTAGGTAAAAGAAGAAGCTGAAAATGAGAGAGTGAACCCGTGAACCCTGACAAAACCGGTGAAGGTAACAGGGGCAGTACAATGGGGCATTACAATTCCTGGAGGGTGCCGAGAAGACTCGAGACTGTAAATCATGAAGAAGTATATGAAGTAGTGAATTACTTTATAGCACAATTCCTTTTTCAGTTCCACAAGAGCGTTGTACTGGGGAATAGAGAGGGCCCTGGGGAGCTTCATCGTCATCCCAGTGTGGACAGGATGAAGAGCATAAACAAACCTAAGTGTGGTGAAACTTCATTGAAGGAATTACAAGTTTTGTTGTTGTCTCTAAAGGACATTGGGAACCAGCTAGGAGAAGGGAGACATTCTCCTAGACCCACAAGGATCCTGTAGAACTGTTTTTCTGTTTTTGTTGTTATTGTTACGAAAGACTTGGAACTTTAATGGAACTTTTATAATTGAGAAGAATTGGCGTCTTTGAGACACTTTGCATCGAGGAGAAGGGAGTCATTCTCCTGGGTCACGATCAGAGCCCAAACTTTACTAATGTTGCTTGTAGTGGCAGGGACAGCGTAGGCGCTTTTGGACTGGGACAGTGCCTTTTGATTTGGACTTTCACAGACTTCTTGACGAGCACCCGAGTTTCTTTAGTTTTGGTAGGGAAATACCATTAGAGTTACGGACAGATAGGTTATCTTTTACTTTAAATAAAAGTCTATAACCAAAAACAAAGCAGCACTTGGCCAGTCTCTTTCATGCCTTGAAGACCATCCCTTCAAATTTTTCAGGAAGTAAGCAGGGAGAGGTGGCAATCAAACACCTCTCCCTGCTTCCTGTTTGCTGAAGAGCGTAGTTGAGCGGCATGGACTGGCCGCTCCAGGCTCTCTTCTAAAGGGGAAGCACATGAATATACTCTAGGCATTTTGAGGGTGCAGTACCTCCGCCAGCATGGTGAGTGGGCCATACAAGGCTGGTGAAGCAAAACTCTTAGCCTTGCATGGCTCATTGCATATGCATGGCTGGGTTACTGCACCCAAGGGAAAACCTTGTTGTCGACACAACACAGCCAACCCATATGCGCTCCTTAATCTAGACGCTGCAACTGAGGGAGCGCTCAGGTTTACAATTGGTTCTGGCTTGGCTCCTCCATAATGGGGGTGGTTTGGCGCCCCGTCGTCCATTGTGGAGGAGCAGCCCCCGCTATCAGCACATTGTTAAATTCTCTGGAGGCATCAATCTCATCCCAAACCATACATAAAGTGGCTGGTAGCATGCTGGTGAAAGGGGAGCACACCTGAGAGTGACAATAAGGGAGCATTCCAATTCTAATTATCATTGTCAAATGGATGCAATACAAAAATACATGAACAGCATGTTGGCTGCTCTCTCCTGGCGAGTGTTCTAACCTTTAGTCAACCAATGCTTCGTTTCGGAGCTGCATCTGAGAGCTTATATGCCTGCAAATGGTGCAATCATGTTTGTTGGGAAAGAGCTTGTGCACACAGGTGCTTCAACCCATGCAAAATTACAAGGGGCATTTTTACAACTTTCCCTGTGCAGTAATAATTTGCCAGTATTAGCACATACAGGCCCATTACCTCACCGGCAAAGTACAAGTTTGCCGGTGATGGTGGCCAGAATTACCTCCAGCTAAGAGCTGGAGGAAATTCTGCCACCCTACCAGCAAAAATAGCCAGTAATACCAGAAAATCCCCCCATGGAGTCCTATGGGACTTTATGGAATGGGGATTTACTGCCCTCACTGGCCCGCACTGGCACTTGTAATCTGGCGGTAATGCCACCAGACCAAATGCCGGTAACGGTAATTTCATTTGTAGGTATCCTGGTGGTATTACCACCAGGACACTGGCAAACTCTTAATGAGGCCCAAGGAGACAAATGTGGCAAAACCATAAATGGTGCCTTGCGCCGTTGTAGTGACTGTGCAAGGTAGGGTGCCTGGGAGATTTCAGAGCCAAAATAGTAGGGATCTGTGTCTATTGAATATCTATTTTGTCTAAGAAGAAAGAGCAATATGACTACTTCTCACTATCAATCACAATAGTGACTTGGGGACATGAGAAGGCCTGATTAAGGCAGAATCCAATATACAATATTGTTTCCAGTTAATACCTATTGATACCCCAGAAAAGAAGTACCTTTTAGATCTAACTTCTAAAAATAATCATTATCACCTGAGCTAGGAGCATAAATGTTATGCTTCGGATACTTGTGGAACCCCAAATGTGTTGCTTTATAGGATATCCTGCTCATGACTAGTGAATATAAGTCAGAACAGTTTCTGATTTTATATGGGAGTTCATTGCTGGCACATTCAATGTTAGGAATCAAATTGATTTTGCATCAATGATTTATCAACCACTATAGGGTTGGATTGATCTTTGCCCTACATGACATAGTTAATTGTCTCTGTGCAGTTCTGGGTTGTATCATGATCTGAATTTTGATGTTCTCATTTCTTTACACATTTTATATACCTCTAATTTAAAACAGTTGAACATTATCCATTTATGCGTCCTATATCATGTCACTAACGCAGAGGGCAACATCATTAAGCCGGATGGATAATGAGTAAACAAAGTGTCACGCCTGACTTTTCAATGACAGACATGTCATTGCTGCAATTCCTGCTTAATTACGAAGACAAAACAAGCAGCTCCATCATGAAGCAGGAAAATTATTTTCCCAGGCAACACGATGCAAGAACCAAATCGGTAAGCCAGGTTTTTCAATCACATTTTAATTCGAACTCCTGTGGTTCAACCTTACCCAAAGTGTGCAGGTAATTTTTGATCGATAGGAGGTTTTACAAAGCCAATACAACTCTCTTACTTCGAAATAAAATTTCCAATTGGTCAATTTTCTGGTATAGTTTAATTTGGGAAGGTGGATTTCAGGGACGAGTGGCACGTTTGAGGGCATACGTTTTCACTTTATAAATTGTTCTTACAATGATGCACATGTTGTGTTAAATCATCGTTTATAAAATAACTCTGTTCAGGCAGGATGCAGGAGATGTGCTAGTGATGATGTAAAATGGACCACATGTTCTTAGCATCCCACTAACCTGAAGAATTTCCTAAGCATGGATTCCAAACAAATGTGTGAAATAATGCTGTCATTATTCTTAATTGACTGCACCACTTGGTGAGATCGATAGAGGGGTGAGAGCCTCAGCTGCCTATCACTGCTCGCCCCAAACAGTTACATTTCAATTTACAAATTGCCAATACATTTTACTCAGAGGTAATCCTAGTGCCACCGTCTGGAGGGGGAAGGGTCCACTGGGATCCACTGAGTAGTGTATTGGTATGCTATTGAGTGCGATGTGGCCACTATTTTAGATCAGACCTGTGGTAGACCCTCCTCCTCGATCCTCCCAACCACAAGTCAAGAGATGGCCTCAGATCACCTCCACTAATAACAGTTTATTGCAAGAGATGTCTCACGCCTTGGGTCATTTTTTTCTGTCAATGGTAGCATCTCCGGTTCCAGAAAGTATTAGTTTGGGCGCAAACCCTTGATCTTTGAAGTGGCTGGAAAGATTATGATATCTTGAACTCATCGTTTAGGCAGCTAAACTTTCCCTCAATGAAGGACTTACGATAATGAACTAAACATATTTCAGTTAATGTGTCAGAATGTATCACATTTTTAAGGGACAAGGCGAAGTAATAACAATAATGATTAGAAAGTAGAATTTTTCAATACAAATCCTTTGGTGACATTTAAAGATGTCAAAACTGGAAGAAAGTACCACTAATAATGTGTCCCTGGGCTTCATTCTGACCCTGCTAGTCCAGATACAAGGGTGTCGGTAAGCTTACCGGCACTGCTGTTTCCGGACCGGCATATTACAGGTCTGCTTGTCGGAGCTGCCGTGCCAGGCCGGTCTGACCCTGCCAGGCACCGCGGCCACGAGATGCAGACCCGTCACAAAAGCACCGGGGAACCCTTAACAACGGTTTGTTTATTGATTTGTATAGCGCACCAAACCCGTAGGTATTTGGGCGCTGTTGGGTGTCCTGACCCACGTTTAAGCTATCATGCCACAACATTTGGTGCTGTGGGCTTAGAAAATTCAAGATGGCGGAAAACCCACATGTGCGCCGAAATCCAGGAAAGCTGCGCAGTTTGTGCGCACACCAAAATGGTTGCCTCACTTGCCACCCACCAGTGTGAGAATGAAAGGCCGGGTTGCCATGAGGGAAATGGGTTGCCAAAGGAAAAACAGTAGCGCCGGTTAGCTTCAAAGCGTTTTAAAACCACCATTGGACTACCCGCACAGTAGTCTGAAACCATTGGGAATGGCAATGCTGATTGCCAAATGCAACCTAGAATTGTGGGGAATTCATTTTCTTAAATCCCAAAAATGGGTGCAGTAGCAGTACTCACCACTATCCAAAAGCCGGCAGTTTAAAACCACCCTGTGTTTCTCTGAAGGCAAGCCAAAGTGCCTATTTCAAACATTGCAATATGTGCAAAATATTCACTGAACACCAGCAGACATTTGGTAGAATGGAGTTTTGTGTGCCTACAAAATCTGGGAAATGAAGAGCCCAGAACAATGCTTATAACAAAACTGGCTGAGCTATGGAGTCAGCAGTTTAAGTTGCACTGGATTTAAAGACACTAAAATCGAAAATGTTTAGATTAAATGAGTGACCTATGTTTGGTGTCACATGCCTTTGTAACTGTTTAAATGTCATAGTTTTAAACTTAGAATCAGCCTTCTAGCTGCATATGTGAAAATGTTTAGTTTTATTTGAATGCAGAAACTGGGGAACAGAAATGACAGCTTAAAGAGATTCCAATTTGCCTGGCAACTACCCCCATCAGGAGTGAAACTTGAGTCACAACTGTGTTCCCAGGCCCATCTGCCTTTTTGCTGGCCACACTAAGGATATGCCATCTATCTGATAATTGAATTACCTGTGCTCTGCAGGAAAGTGAACAAAGCCCTGTCCTGGCTCAGGCAAAGGTTTTATTGGCAGGAGTCGTAAATGGTCGTAAAAAGTGGCTTCCTCCTGAGGAAAGGGGAGGGGCACTGCCTGTGAGAGCAAGCTGGCTTGGCAGAACTGGAAAAACCAGTATTTCTACCTTGTGCTGAGAGGAAACCACACCCCTTTGGAGCCAGAACATAACTTTAAAAAGATGGATCATTCATAGAGCGGACATGTGAAAATTTTATAAATGATACCATAATTCTTGTGATTTTTCTGCCCACATTTTAAGAGGTTTTTCGACCCGGTGGCGTGTTCAGGGGGGTTTTAGCGGAAAAGTGGATATTACTCTAAATGTATGCATGTTAAAAATCTGAAACTTCATCAGTTAATGTCCATACTCCCTGCACACATGTATGTAAAGTTGGGTCAATGTCAGAAAGTGAAAAATCAGTTAAAAAGTCAATTATGTGCCATTTCTGAATGCAAGCTCTTAGAAACATCAGATTTGGACAGAGACATGGCTAAATTCAGCCACACCATGTATATGTAATTTCAAGCAACTGTGTAACTGTGAAATATGTCTTTTATTATCAAATATAGAATATGTGCAATCTGACAGAGGAGTGTCCTATCTGCAAGCCATAAAATGACATCACTCTGACACAATTTAGCTTCGCCAATCAAATGATAAATGGAAGTTTGACCAATTAGAAGCTGAGAGAGAGGTAGGGTCAGTGATGCTAGAACACACCCACATTCTAAACACATAAAAGCAGACAGACAGACCTTCAAATCCATCTGCCGCTGGAAGCTCTGCCGGAAAAATCCATACTTTACCTCCATCAAACCTCCAGAGAGCCAAACTAGAGACTTCAATCTATCCAGAACTAGAGACCCAGACCAGAGAACCAGAGAGAGCTGACCCAGATCACTGTGAAGTGCAGAGACCAGAGGCGAGTCTAAAACCCTACCAGATCCGTGATGAGGCCCATTTCACTCAAGAATATAGTGTGAGTACCTAGAAAACTGTGCAGAACCAATCTCCTAGTTAAAATAATATAATTCAATCTATTTAATCTAAGTAGAACTGCCTCCTAACTGTCACCTGTCATTTGTAAAGCTGTCACTTGTCATTTCCTAGTTGCAAGCTGCACTTGTCTTTTTGAACTTTAAAATTTCAAATCTGAAAAACGACCTTCACAAAATCGCTCATATCGCCGCAACCGTTTGTGCTAGAGACTTGCAATAACTTTCATCTGAAAGGTTAGAATCGTGGCTTTCCTACGAACCTAGAACCGCATTCCTACCCCTTATAGTTTTACCGCAATCGCGGAACACGCATTCGCGAATTTTACCGCGATTTGCAAATTTCTTCACATGTAAAAACTGCTGCTGCTTGCCTTCCATTTGCCAGAAATTCGTTTAACCTGCTAACTATCCCTGCCTCATTGCTAGTGTGAGCCTGGACTAATATTAACTAGATACCACTCACCCTGAACCTCTGAAAGGGAATTAAAAGCATTTCCAGCATACTTCTCATCCATTGCTAGCACATATAAAAGCATTTGGGCCTGTGTTTTCAAAACTCCTATCTGTTTTCTTTAAGCTTGCTGGGGTGAACTGAATCACATTTGATTGCATTCTGAGAACTGTGTGTTTTCCTTCCATTTCCTTGCCTTGCAAAAGGGGGGGGTGGATTGCCAGAGAAAAGTGATTACATTGTTTTGTTGAAATCATATTGAGTATTTTCTGTACTGCATTTCATTCCACATTGCATCCATTTGAAACCATAAAAGTATTGTTGCTACCTTATCCATTTCATGTCAACTCCCTATTGATTATCAAGAAGCGTGTTAGTGCCAGATTCTCCGTTGTTAATCTTTATCATACCAGATTAAGTGTGATATCCAATTATTAAGTTATTATAAAGCGTGATATAATATATATTGTTTAAATTATCAAATAAACCTTTTAACTTGCAAAACAGAACTACTTCTCGGCTCAGTGGGGTCAGGGGGATTCCAAGAGAGGGGTGTTATATAGGGGTAGTCATCCAGAACGCATGAACTGGACCTAAAGATATATCAATAAGGGTTTTCATTCAGTATTCTAGACTAGGCGTTAACTTAGCTGTAGTGCTGAATTGAATCCTCTTACAAATTGGGGGCTCGTCCGGGATGTTGGGTTAGATTTACCACTTGTGCAGCTTAATACAGTGTGCTAACTGACGGGATACATACATCCGGTCGGATCACCACGCTGCATTACGCTGTGAAGCATTCCTCAAAAGGGACACTCCAAGAAAAGTTCTGTTCTGCAAAAATAAAATACTAACTTCTGTAAGTCAGGACAGAGACCAATCTCTAGAATGACGACCTTGGTAGATATGAAAATAGCCAGAGAGCACTTCTTACATAAACTATTTGTGAGAGGTGAATGGGTTGAGCAGGGCCAGGATGCCTGGTTGCAGGCCATCACGCGACAGGTCACTGAACAGGGTCAGACTTATGGAGAGATCAGGGTCCATTACATGTGGCCCTGAGTGAACTATATATGGCTCCTAAAGCCAAAGAGGAACACAATAAGATTGCCAGGATAGCAGCATACCTGTACCTATATATGGGAGACATGCAGGATAGATGTGCTGAAAGCCAAAATCTGGCAAATAGGCAACAGATGGTGTTAGAGAAGGTCCAATCTGACCTGGTCTCTTCTGAGCAGAGGCTGCAGAGGAGCCAGGAGTCAGAAAATGACAGCAGACTGTACATCACTAAAATGAAGGAGGATATGGATGTGCTGCAAAAGGAAAAGTCGGAACAGGATACCAGATTTCTGGCCTTGCAGAAGGAACACCAAGAAGGTTTGGACTCCCTACTGCAAAGCCAGAAAAAGCTGGAGCAACAGCTAGACTTCAATAGGGCATGTGCTGAGCAGGTAGTCACCCTGCAAAGCCACCTAGATAGAGAGAAGGCAGAGAGCAATAAACTGATTCTGAAAGACCTGGATACCCAGGCAGAGTTTGATGAAGAGCGCCGGAAAGCTGGTGCCCTTCAAAGGCAGAGGGATGACCTGGCGGCACAGATGCAGGCTCTTACTCAGGAAAGGGACACCTTAGGCCAGGAAGTCTGCCATTTAAAAAGAAAAATGGAAGAAAATCACCTGGCCCACCAGGGACTGGGTGACCTCCAAAAAGAACACCAGAACTTGGTAGAGCACACAAGAAGGGTGGAGGATGCTCTAGCAAGAAAGGAGCAGGCCAATAGGGACACAGCTCAGGAGGTAACCCTCCTGCAGCAAAGACTGGCCCAGTTCTCCAGGACCAACCAGGAAGCACAGAGGGAAAATGAGGCTCTCTGCCAGCACAATGAGAGGCTCCAGCAACAGGTAGCGATGCAGGAGAAACTGATAGAGTCGAGTAAGGCCTTAACAGAGGAACTGAAAGCACAAATGCAGGCTCTTGCATTGCAACAGGGAGCAGGGGCGGATAGAGATGAGGTCCGCTGGGAAAGAGAGACTCCTGACCATAACCGCAGGAGCCCTAACACCAGGGGCCTTCATCTCCCCCAGTCCCTGGACTCTACCACCCCCATGTCCCCTGGCGCACATGAGCACAGGGCCACAGGGATGGCAGATTACTATCCAGCTAAGAGTATGGGGCTCATAGGCCAGTACCACTCAGGAATGGAGGGGTGGGCATCCGGGTATGGGCACCCAAGTACAGTACAGTTCGATGGGGAACCCCAGGAGAGTAGGCCCATTAAGGGCATCCTGAAAACCTCTGCCCAGTTAGGTCAGTGGAGGGGGTACCCATCAAATCCTGGCAGCAAGGAGGAATCTGAAGACTCCTCTGAACTGCGCAGGACACAGGAGACCAGGTCCCCACATTCTGCCAGCCATTCCCAGGCTCGCAGAATCCGGGAAAACCTGGAAGAACAGACGGGAACCTCTGGGAGCAGTGCCTCTGAGTCCGAGGATGAATGGACAAGGGTTACCCGAACCAAAAGGGCCAATAAGGCAAAAAGGGCCTTGCTTAAGGACCCCTTAAAGCAGATTAAGGCGATCAGGAGCGTCATCACGCCTTACCATAAGAACGCTAAGTATTCTGTTTGGGAGCACTTAGAGTTGTTTGAACAAATGATGGAGACTTTCCATTTGAAGGACAGCCAAAGCTGTATTCAATATGTAAAGTGGACCTTCTCCCCGGAATACTCCAGTTTCTTTGCGGGGCTGGAGGACCAAAATCATTTAAGATGGTCCACCTATAAGGCGGCCATCTTGAAACATTTTTCTGTTCACAGAAATCCTCAAGAGGCTCGCAAGGCAGCCTACAATTTGCAATGTGGGGAGGATCAGGCCCCACAAGAATTTGTGCAGGAGTTAAAGCGGGCTTTTGCACAGACCACAAGAAGGGTGCGCACGGATAGCAGGGAATTTATTAATACGTTTTTCCATGCCTTGCCCAAATATATCATGACCCAGCTCATGAGGGATTTTCACGAGAAAAGATCTTTAGACTGGGTCATTGAACAGGCTACCCGGATCTATGAGGTGCAGAAACCGGTAGATAGCAAAAGTAATGCCCAGAAAAACCCCAAAGCCAACAGCACCCCTGCTGCTGCCAAGGTGGCAGAGGTAAAGGTCACCCCCGTTTTGGATTTGGAGATGGGGGGGCCTAAAAACCTACCTGCACCTAATAATGCTAGGCCCAGAAGGTCCTCGGGCCAGTCACAGACAGGGAGCCAAGGAGGCAGCCCCACAAATGGGGTCCCTCGCTCTCCTGATTATGTAAGTCCCCGTTACAAGGGAAATCGACCCATCCTGGGTTATGTGTGGACTCCTCCAGCCCAAGGGGGGGGATCCAGCCAAGCACCTAACCCAGGGAACTTCCCTCCAAACTTCCCACAGGAGGGCAGAAATTTACCAAACCCTGGGCAGAACTTTTTCCCCAGATATCCACCCGACTTTCAGCCCCAAAACCATCCATCCTTCTTTCCCCAATTCCCTGAGCCCAGACCACTGAATCCGGGAGAGGGGAGGCCAAGGGTGGAGGGGTACCCAAATCTTCCCAACCAGGGGTACTACCAGAGGAGGGACAGCTACCCTTCCCGGGATCAGCCCAGGGGAGAAAACAGGGCCCCGTATCAGCCTGAGCGGGTTTCCCAATTAGAGCGCCAGGTTCAAAACATGGCGCGGGATATGGGTCACATACTGAGGGCTCAGCAGAACCCTCAGATCGGCATGCCGGCGCAGAACGTACCCAACTCTGGACCTGGTGCTCCAGAACAATGACGGGGGCAGCACCCCGATAACACACCGGTTCCCAGGGAGGAGGCACAAAGGGAAGGGGGGTGTAAAGCCTTGGAGGAAGCTTCCTTCCTCACTTGTAAACAGCCCCTGGAAACCCAGGAACCGGAAACAAAATCTCCTGCCCTTGAAAGTCTGCCTCCTAAGGAGCAGAGGGGGGGTAGGAGAAACAAAAGACCCAAACAGACTCAGTTTGAGGAGGGTGTACAGATCTTCCAATTTGAGGGAGAGGGATCCTCAGAGGATCCTGGGAAAAGGATCTTCTCCTTCAGAGAGGGGGGAACTCCTCCCAAAGAAAAATGGGTCCCTAGGAATGCAAATCCAGACTGGGGAGATGTGGAGACTGAGCTACCGCCGCCCACCATCTCATCCCAGAACCAACAGCAAGAAAATCCCCGGGTTCAAACCCATACTGGGGACTGCCTCCAAAAAGGGGGGGGCGGCCCAGAACTGGAACCAGGGGAACCCACAATGGCTCTGATCTCCAGTTGCCAAATTTTTCTTTCAGATTCCCAAGACTCTCCACAGAATTCTGCCCAAATCTCTTCGCTAGCGATGTCCAAAACCAGAAAGTTAGCCCACCAGTTGTCCAAACATGTACATTATCTGTGCCCCCTTGAGGAGAAGGAGGGAAGATATTATGCCCCGGTACAAGTACAGGGGCAGGGTACAATCTCAGCACTGGTGGACACTGGATCTCAAGCTACCCTTCTGTCCAGAAGGGCCTTTGATGAACTGAATGCAGGAAGGGGAGAGAATTACCAAATTCCTCTCACCTCTCTTCCTGGACAACTGCAGAACTTTGACGGGAAGGAAATTCCCGTCGAGGGGACGGCAGACTTGGACATTAAGATCGGGCGACACAAGTTGAAACACCCGGTCATAGTTGTGACCCCAGAGGGCACCCCTCGTTTACTGGGGAATGACCTCCTGAGAAGGTTGTCACCCCTAATAGATTGTGTAAACAAGGTCCTCTGGACCCAGACTAGCCGACCAATAAAATTAAAACAGAGTGTCAACCATGTTAGTTTAAACGGCATATGCCACATGGTTGAACAAAAATCTGACCAAGTAGAATTTCACTTCCAGAACAACCAGATTCCAGACGTGACAGTAATAGCAGTAGGACAACAGACTAGTGATGGGGGGTCCTCTCTATTTCTGAAAATCAACCTTCCTTCCAGTCTAAAGTGGTACTCCACGCTGGAAGGAAACACTCTGAGATTCTATACTAATCCACAATCAGAAACTCCCACTCCTATAGTCCAGAAAGATGTGAAATCAGCTCAGAGCCTGGCTGATATTCAGCAAATTGGAGAGCAGTTGTTCATCCCTATTCAGTTAAATGATGGGAAGGACTCTGTTCTCGCTCGAGTGTGTGTGAACAACGGTAAGAGCTTCATCAGCGAAGCCATGTTCCGCCAACTCCCAAAAGATCCAGCCATTCCCACCTTCAAACTGATAGACAAATGGGAAATGGACCTGGAAGCACCTAATTCCAAACATCTCCTGCCAAGCAGGTGTATGCTCAAAATCTCCATTGGCAACAAGAGCATAGTCCACAATTGTTGGGTCGTGCGAGACGTCCCTGCCGCCTTTTACTTAGGCAGTGACATTCTCAATCGCTTTGCCATTAGTTTGGACCTAATAAACTTCAAAGCTTGGTCCCGATTAGCGGATAATCCCATGGGCTTTGATGATCCAGAAAAAGCATTTAGGTCAGCCCAATTGCTACCTTATGCAGTTGAAATTCAGATTAAAGAGGAAGTCACCATCCCAGAAAGGACCCGACAATTCTCCCTGGAAGTGAAAGTTAAAAGAGGACAATATTTGCAAAACCCTGATGCTTACATACATCTAAATGCTTCTCTCCAACAGCAAGGGTTGGGGGTAAACCCAACACCATTAGTCAACATAGAACATGACACCATTCCAATAGAGGTGGATAACAGCGACTTAAAGAGTATTACTCTAGCCGCAGGCACCAGTATTGGAATGGCGGTTGATGACCGACATTTCTCCATTGATCTTAGAAATGAACTGTTAGGACCAATCCCCAAGGACTGTTTTGACAGTGACAGTGAGGACCATACAACACCAGACAGGATTTTTACCCGGCATGGGGGGAACTTCCTGGTGTACACTTCCTGCCCCTATGGTAAGGAAGATGTGACTTGTGATTTCAGGAGGGATGAGGTGATTTTCCAGGTCCATGAGGGCTGCCTTTCCCACCTGAAGCCTCCAGTCCAAATCAGCACTCTGACCAGGGACTTCTCCACCCAGCTGGAGGAGGCCGCTGAAATAGCCAAACCAGAAGTCTTTCCAGGCTTCAGGCAGATGGTGGAAGAGAGAGTCAACCTAGCTGATGCCTGTGTGACTCTGGAACAAAAGCAAAAGTTGAAACAAGTTTTCTTGGATTTCCAAGATCTCTTTGCGGTAGACTCATATGACTGTGGTCGCACTGACATCCACACAACAACAATCCCCACGGACCCTGGCATGACTCCTGTGTTTGTGAAGCAATATCGCTTGCCTCTCGCATCAATGGAGTCCCTTACCGAAATAATTAAGAACCTTGAGTCCCGGGGAATAATCCGTCCCATCCACAGCACCTTCAATAATCCGGTGCTGGGAATATTAAAGCCAAACGGCCAGTGGAGACTCTGCGCCGACCTTAGGGAGCTCAACAAACGGGTCCATACTTCCCGATGGCCTCTGCCTTACATTGACCAAGGGCTGGCCCAGATTCAGGGGTCACAGGTATTCACTGCAATAGACCTGACCAATGGATACTGGACCGTGCCTGTCAGTAGGGAGGACCAATACAAACTGGCTTTTACCTTTGGGGGCCAGCAGTACACATGGACCCGGACTCCCTTCGGATACCTCAACTCCGGCAATGAATTCAACATTTTCCTACATAAGGCCATGCCCGACCTGGGTGCGAGGGGTAACCTGGCTTATGTAGATGATGTCCTCATCAAAAGTTCATCTGTGGAGGAACACATAGCGGAGATCCGTTATGTGTCTGACACAGTTGAGGGCCGCCGGAGCAAAACTTTCCTTTCAGAAAGCACAGTGGTGTAGAACCCGTGTTAATTTCTTGGGGCATGAGATTACTCCTCAGGGCCTCTGTCCCCAGGAAAAGAAAGTGGAAGCACTTCAGAAACTGAAAGACCCCACAACTCTGCGGGAACTAAGGAGCCTCCTTGGACTGACTAATTACAGCAGAAAGTTCATTGAGGGCTACGCAGAGATCACCAGACCCCTGATTCATCTCCTAAAGGGGGGGGTCAAGTGGGAATGGGGTCCAGAACAATCCGAGGCAGTAAGACAACTCAAGAGAAGCCTCTCACAAGCGCCTTGCCTAGCTTACCCTGTCAGAAACAAGGAGTTCTTCCTGGAGACAGGGTTCTCTAATACGTGCTTGACGGCCGTATTATACCAAAAGCATAACAAGGTCAATAAAGTAATCTCCTATGCGAGCAAAACTTTATCCTCTGTGGAGGAAAAATTCAACGATTGTGAGAAGGCACTCCTGGCAACGGTGTGGGCATTGAAGAATTACCGCCCGTTTATCCAGGGGGAACACATCATAGTGGAGACTCCACACCAGCCTCTGCAATATCTCCAAAGTGACAGAATCCGGGCCGGAAATGTGAGTAATTCCCGAATTACTTCCTGGATTCTGTCAATGCAAGGCTTTCCTGTGGAGGTCAGATATGGCCAAAACAAGAAGAGTCCACTCGCGCAAGGTCTGGCTGACTTGCATGATTGTGCCAGAGAAAACTGTCTCGGGGACGAAAGTCTAAAAATAAAGGACAACACGGAGGCATACCTTAATTCCCCACACAAAGTCTTTGAAGAGGACAAGTGTGAGGGAATGCCCACTGTCTATGTGGATGGATGCTCTTACCATGTTGACAACAACGGGGAGAAAGAACTGGTGGCTGGCGTAGGGAATGCATGGGTGAATGAGTCCCCAGAACCCTCCGCTGGATACAAAATTGGTCCCCGAAGTAGTCAGGTGGCAGAATTGATGGCTGTGCATCAGGCCATCCTCACTGCTGTCCAGCATCAACTCCACGAACTGGTCATAATCACAGATTCGGATTATGTACGGAACGGGTTCGTGGAGCACCTGGTTAATTGGAAAACCAGAGGCATGTTATGTGCTAACAACAAACCCTTGAAACCTGGGAAGTTGATCCAAAACATTGATGATCTGGTCACATCGAATGGGATGACCATCTACTGGAAAAAGATCAAGGGTCATTCCAAAGTAGAGGGACCAGACAAAACTGGAAATGACTTAGCTGATCAGCTGGCCAAAACCGGGGCCATCCAAGGGGATCGAATTGAGATTGAGTCCCTGTTGGGGGAAATCCAGGTCACTGCTATCACTAGGTCCCAGACAAATGCTCACAACGACCTTTCAATTGCACAATGGAGTAAGGAGACCCCTGATGATGATTTGATTACTGCTCAGAAGGGGGATCCAATTATTGGTAAATTTTACCAGCACCTTGAGGACCCTGAGAACTTTCCCCTGACGGATACCGATTACATTGGGAAAGAGGACCTAAGAGTGTTGATGAAATGTCCAAAAATGTTCCGGATTCAAGACGGTTTGCTGGTAAGGAAATCCAAAGCTGGCCACGATCAGTGGGTGGTTCCTACCTCATTCCGAAGCCTGATGTTAAGTCACGCCCATGATGCGGCCACCGCCGGTCATAGGGGGTTTCACACAACATTGGAAATCTTAAGAGAGGTTGCATACTGGCCACACATGGGGCAGGACCTCGACCAATACTTGAAGGGGTGTCTTGTGTGTGCACAATTTCAGCCATCATCCCTCACGCACCGTGCGCCTCTCCAAAAGAGGGGGATGACACTGCCATGGTCAGATTTACAAATCGACTTTGTAGGCCCTGTGATTCGCTCGGCTAGGGGGAATAAGTACATGTTGACTGTGACATGCTTGTTTACCAAGTGGGTGGAATGTCTCCCAGCCCCAAATTGCAAGGCAGAAACTGCAGCTGCCTTGATGATTAACCACATCTTTTCCCGTTTTGGTCTACCTCAAAGGATTGAGTCAGACAGAGGTAGCCACTTCACCAGTGAAGTAATGACAAAGATGTGGGAGATACTGGGGGTCAAAAGGAAGTTGCATATTGCTTATCGGCCAGCTTCTTCTGGGGCAGTAGAGAGATATAACCGGACAATTGTGAGCATATTAAAGAAGTTTGTGGCAGATTCTGGGCCAAGTTGGGATATCCGATTACCTCTGGTCCTAATGGCCATCAGATCTACCCCTTCATCTGCAACCAAAATGTCACCATTTGAGTTGATGACTGGGCGCAAGATGGTGCTTCCTCAGCATTTGCTCTACAGGACCCAAGAGCAGACACTGATAAATGCCTCCACTACTCATGAGTATGTGGAGAATTTAAGGAAACACCTCCAACATGCTTTTGCTTACGCTCAGCGGAATCTAGAAAGATCGGCTGATAGCATGAAGACCCATTATGACCTGAAAACTTCCAGGAAGGAATATCAGGTGGGGGACCGGGTCTATCTATACAACTTCCAAAGGAACCAGGCCAAGCAGCGCAAATTTTTGCCTACATGGAAAGGACCCTTTGAGATCATCGACAAGATCTCACCTGTGGCCTACAAAATCCACATCCCCAAAGGCGGTTCGGCAGAGGGGGAAGACAAGTGGGTCCACATAAACCAGTTGAAATGTTGCCATCCCAGGCACACTCTGCAACAACTGGAGGAATCCTCTGGAATCCTAGCGGGTACTGTCTCAGACTAATTCAGTTCCAACCATAAAACATACCACATCTAGTCTCTAAAATATTGTGATTTGCATGAAACTGTCTCTTAGTTATACTGTTTTTTTATCAAAATAAGAATGTAATGTTTCGTCATGATGAAATGCATATGCTGTCCCACTATCTCAACAGTGGTGGAAAAACGTCTATGAGTAGGTATTGCCGCTCTTCCTTTGTCGTCCTAGGAGAAAGAAGACCTTGAGACTGGCCAAGGAGGACGATCCGGAGACCGGGAACGAAGATCCAATGGGCCCAGTGTACCGCCCAATATTCCCATCAGGACCGGCGAGGAGAACCGATCGATCAGTACCGGATGGAGAAGAAGATGCTGAACTGTGCCATCTACAGAGTAGGAAGAAGATTATGCGGACAGACCGGTGCGTGGGTCAAAACCCTTGGGCACGCGACTCCCCATCGACTCAAATTCAAAGTGCAGTCGCGTGGGGGGGCTTGTTGGGTGTCCTGACCCACGTTTAAGCTATCATGCCACAACATTTGGTGCTGTGGGCTTAGAAAATTCAAGATGGCGGAAAACCCACATGTGCGCCGAAATCCAGGAAAGCTGCGCAGTTTGTGCGCACACCAAAATGGTTGCCTCACTTGCCACCCACCAGTGCGAGAATGAAAGGCCGGGTTGCCATGAGGGAAATGGGTTGCCAAAGGAAAAACAGTAGCGCCGGTTAGCTTCAAAGCGTTTTAAAACCACCATTGGACTACCCGCACAGTAGTCTGAAACCATTGGGAATGGCAATGCTGATTGCCAAATGCAACCTAGAATTGTGGGGAATTCATTTTCTTAAATCCCAAAAATGGGTGCAGTACCAGTACTCACCACTATCCAAAAGCCGGCAGTTTAAAACCACCCTGTGTTTCTCTGAAGGCAAGCCAAAGTGCCTATTTCAAACATTGCAATATGTGCAAAATATTCACTGAACACCAGCAGACATTTGGTAGAATGGAGTTTTGTGTGCCTACAAAATCTGGGAAATGAAGAGCCCAGAACAATGCTTATAACAAAACTGGCTGAGCTATGGAGTCAGCAGTTTAAGTTGCACTGGATTTAAAGACACTAAAATCGAAAATGTTTAGATTAAATGAGTGACCTATGTTTGGTGTCACATGCCTTTGTAACTGTTTAAATGTCATAGTTTTAAACTTAGAATCAGCCTTCTAGCTGCATATGTGAAAATGTTTAGTTTTATTTGAATGCAGAAACTGGGGAACAGAAATGACAGCTTAAAGAGATTCCAATTTGCCTGGCAACTACCCCCATCAGGAGTGAAACTTGAGTCACAACTGTGTTCCCAGGCCCATCTGCCTTTTTGCTGGCCACACTAAGGATATGCCATCTATCTGATAATTGAATTACCTGTGCTCTGCAGGAAAGTGAACAAAGCCCTGTCCTGGCTCAGGCAAAGGTTTTATTGGCAGGAGTCGTAAATGGTCGTAAAAAGTGGCTTCCTCCTGAGGAAAGGGGAGGGGCACTGCCTGTGAGAGCAAGCTGGCTTGGCAGAACTGGAAAAACCAGTATTTCTACCTTGTGCTGAGAGGAAACCACACCCCTTTGGAGCCAGAACATAACTTTAAAAAGATGGATCATTCATAGAGCGGACATGTGAAAATTTTATAAATGATACCATAATTCTTGTGATTTTTCTGCCCACATTTTAAGAGGTTTTTCGACCCGGTGGCGTGTTCAGGGGGGTTTTAGCGGAAAAGTGGATATTACTCTAAATGTATGCATGTTAAAAATCTGAAACTTCATCAGTTAATGTCCATACTCCCTGCACACATGTATGTAAAGTTGGGTCAATGTCAGAAAGTGAAAAATCAGTTAAAAAGTCAATTATGTGCCATTTCTGAATGCAAGCTCTTAGAAACATCAGATTTGGACAGAGACATGGCTAAATTCAGCCACACCATGTATATGTAATTTCAAGCAACTGTGTAACTGTGAAATATGTCTTTTATTATCAAATATAGAATATGTGCAATCTGACAGAGGAGTGTCCTATCTGCAAGCCATAAAATGACATCACTCTGACACAATTTAGCTTCGCCAATCAAATGATAAATGGAAGTTTGACCAATTAGAAGCTGAGAGAGAGGTAGGGTCAGTGATGCTAGAACACACCCACATTCTAAACACATAAAAGCAGACAGACAGGACAGATAGGGACCTTCAAATCCATCTGCCGCTGGAAGCTCTGCCGGAAAAATCCATACTTTACCTCCATCAAACCTCCAGAGAGCCAAACTAGAGACTTCAATCTATCCAGAACTAGAGACCCAGACCAGAGAACCAGAGAGAGCTGACCCAGATCACTGTGAAGTGCAGAGACCAGAGGCGAGTCTAAAACCCTGACCAGATCCGTGATGAGGCCCATTTCACTCAAGAATATAGTGTGAGTACCTAGAAAACTGTGCAGAACCAATCTCCTAGTTAAAATAATATAATTCAATCTATTTAATCTAAGTAGAACTGCCTCCTAACTGTCACCTGTCATTTGTAAAGCTGTCACTTGTCATTTCCTAGTTGCAAGCTGCACTTGTCTTTTTGAACTTTAAAATTTCAAATCTGAAAAACGACCTTCACAAAATCGCTCATATCTCCGCAACCGTTTGTGCTAGAGACTTGCAATAACTTTCATCTGAAAGGTTAGAATAGTGGCTTTCCTACGAACCTAGAACTGCATTCCTACCCCTTATAGTTTTACCGCAATCGCGGAACACGCATTCGCGGATTTTACCGCGATTTGCAAATTTCTTCACATGTAAAAACTGCTGCTGCTTGCCTTCCATTTGCCAGAAATTCGTTTAACCTGCTAACTATCCCTGCCTCATTGCTAGTGTGAGCCTGGACTAATATTAACTAGATACCACTCACCCTGAACCTCTGAAAGGGAATTAAAAGCATTTCCAGCATACTTCTCATCCATTGCTAGCACATATAAAAGCATTTGGGCCTGTGTTTTCAAAACTCCTATCTGTTTTCTTTAAGCTTGCTGGGGTGAACTGAATCACATTTGATTGCATTCTGAGAACTGTGTGTTTTCCTTCCATTTCCTTGCCTTGCAAAAGGGGGGGGTGGATTGCCAGAGAAAAGTGATTACATTGTTTTGTTGAAATCATATTGAGTATTTTCTGTACTGCATTTCATTCCACATTGCATCCATTTGAAACCATAAAAGTATTGTTGCTACCTTATCCATTTCATGTCAACTCCCTATTGATTATCAAGAAGCGTGTTAGTGCCAGATTCTCCGTTGTTAATCTTTATCATACCAGATTAAGTGTGATATCCAATTATTAAGTTATTATAAAGCGTGATATAATATATATTGTTTAAATTATCAAATAAACCTTTTAACTTGCAAAACAGAACTACTTCTCGGCTCAGTGGGGTCAGGGGGATTCCAAGAGAGGGGTGTTATATAGGGGTAGTCATCCAGAACGCATGAACTGGACCTAAAGATATATCAATAAGGGTTTTCATTCAGTATTCTAGACTAGGCGTTAACTTAGCTGTAGTGCTGAATTGAATCCTCTTACAGCGCGTAGCACGAAATTTCAGATTACAGTTGCAGATACAAAGAAGTTACAAAACATTATATAGACATACAGCAGGTGACATATTATACAAAACAGAAGAAAGTACATTACAATAATCACAGTGCTGGTGCTTCCGTGTCCCCATTCCCATAGAGTCCCGTGGGACTCTATGGGAATGGGGAACTACATTTTACCGGCGCCTGACTTTCTGAGCTGCCAGGGTTGTAATCTCCCGGTGGCACCGGGAAGTCAGGCGCCGGTAAATATTTATGGGTCTGGCAGCAACCCGCTCGTGGCAGCGGCACGGTTCCTGCCAGACCCGTAATGATGCCCTATGACTTAACGACACCATACTTTACATAGCTAATGTTGTCATGGAATACACGTGATTTGACCAAGATCATTATATATGCCAATTGCCTAAACAAAGGATTGACTGCACAACGCCTAATTTATATTCTTCACTAGATGGCACAAAACCTCCCTGCCATTTCCAGGGTCCAGTTTCATATCTGGATTAGAGTCTGTATTCACAGTCACAGGATGTAGAACGACTAGGCAGGTTGAGGGCTGTTTCCTACACTGCTGCGCACATCTATCATGTTATTCTATTGGCCAATAGTTATGTGTTTTCATTCTGAGTGGGGTTTCTGGCCATGCCGGCGATTTAGCCATTTGGGTGAATGTTAAATATAGTCCAATGTATTAGGTTGTTAGTTTAGGTGAGTTTCGGATTCTTTTTCTCTCTTTTGCAAAAATGAATTGAACCTCCTCCTGGAATCTCCTTGGAATCGTCTCTCATTTATTGAGTTGTCCCTCACAGATGACCACCTCCTCGGGGGATACCAGTCAGATTTCCAGAGCTGGATGATGTATTGAGCACAATGGAGAGAAATGTTGCCTGATTATCCGTCACCTCTACGTGGCCATGGCAATCACCATGTCTCAGCAGACAGGGAAACCACAGCACCCTCCTCAACACTAAGACAAGCTGCATGGGGAAACATAGGAATGTCCTGAAATGATTTTTCCCTTTCTTGCAAGGGTGAATCCCACTAATAACTACTTAAATGCCACTCCATGTCCAGTGTCATTTGGGTTACCCCAGTGATCACTATCAGTTCACCACCCCGCTCTCCCTATGAGAGCTGTCCTGAAAAATGTTTAAAGCAAATACCAGAGACTAGGACCTAGGCTGCAACTGCTCAAGTTTCTCTCCTATTGGAAAAGTGCCCCTAGAGCCTGATGAGCTTCGGATTTATTGTGTCACTTCAAATCTGCGTAAATTGCTGGAGTGCATGCTTAGATGAATAAACTGCTTGGCCCCTTGCAGGACGGCATTGTTGAGGATTGGAATAAGTTATGTTGGCCCTCACAAATGCTCTCTGCCAGGCATGTGAGCAACGCATGAACTCTGCCATCATTCTTTAGACCAGTGAGTGGACCTTGACGCCATGGATCACCACCCTCTTTTTTAGCCCTCTGAGAAATGTTGGAATTGGAGGAACACCATTGAATTGGGGTTTCTCCTTTTTTTCTGACCGCTCCCAGTGTGTATGCGTGTTCCATTTGAGATCAGTGCATTTTTACGCCTGCTTGAGTGGTCCTTCAAGGCTCTTTGCATATTCCACTATGGTTCAGCATCTGAGATCTCCAGTCACTCTTAACTCCTCTTTCGCTCTGCACCTCTTTCCATACTCGGATGACACTGAAACCCTTGTAAGGATTAAAGACCGTCCTGTCTGAGCTACTACCACTCTCAGTAAATCCCCACTTGTCATACAAAGTGCTTCGAAGCTTATTACTGCCAACTTAACAGCATTAAAACAGGCTATGATTTGTGCGGGAGAGAGTAGATTCTGGTCTACAGATTGCTGGTCTGGCATTTTAGAAGCCAGTCCTGCTCTGACATCCTTTGTTTGGAACTTGGATGTTCAATTCGATTGCCACCAGTCATCTCAATGACAATTGGACACAGTTTCTAAATCTTGCCCTTTTCAAATCAGCATTATTTGTCAGGAACTCCCTATGTTGCCCCCCAAACTTCCACAATAAATTCGGTTCAGCTTTAATATCATACAAACTTGTAAAAGTTTGTAGCTGGGCTCCCAAAGTACACAGCTAACAACCTTCATTGTCTTCAGAGTGCAGCAAGCCTTTTGATTTCTTGTACACTGCTTGTCATGTCCACAGACTTGGTAAGCTACATTGACTGCCGATTGGCCAGAGACTCAAGTTCATATCTCTGTGTATTAATCATGCAGCTTTACAGATGGGGGCCCTCTTTTGATCTTTAACCGATTTTATTGTTACCGTCCTGTGCATATCTTATGTTCTCTCTAACATGGACTGTTGGGGCATTTTCTGTAGAACTCAGATGGGAGGCTGTGCCTTCACAGTAACGCTGTCAATTAAGGAAATCTTTTCTGAGTCTCTCAGTTTAATAGAGAGTCATTGGGCCTCATTACGAGGAAGGAGGTAACCATGCCGCTTTTTGCGGCATAGCTACCTCCATTCCAGGTACCGGGTCCGGGTTCCTGGAATGGGGAAATACTGGGCCATTCCGACCTTGGAGGGCCCGGTATTTCCCCATTCCAGTAACCCAGACCCTGTACATCCCCATTCCCATTCGAGTCCCCATAGGGCTCATGTGAATGGGGATGATGCTAACAACGGGTCTGATAATGACGGTCCTGTTGTTAGCATCCTGGTCTTCTCGCAGGACCCGCTACTGACGGCTGGTAAAACCAGGCATCCTTAGCGGGTCCCGCAAGCAGACCTCGTAATGGGGCGGTAAGGGCTTAGCGGCTCCGGCACCTTTACCCGCGTCGCTAACCCCTTACCGCATACCTTGTAATGAGGCACATCCTCTTTTTGGTAAGCACTTTAAGGCATACTTTTCACTCAGGAGATGCTGTGTTTGTTCGCTGATACTTTACTAATAGTTCTTCTGTCTAGTGCCAAGAAATCCTAATTGTCATCTGAGGTCTCTATAATAGCTATTTGGAGCCCTTTGGGAATAGGTTTGGAATATGGTTGTTGCATATCACCAAAACACCAAAAACATGCATCTGTGTCTTAAGAACACAGCAAAACATAATGTTGTCCACCTTGAAAACGACCGTGAACTTATCCAGTGTTGGGTGTAACTTAATTATATAAAACCCAATGTACTCAAAAAATAATGTGCAATTCTCTTTATTCTTCCTGTCAATCCTCACCATGAAGAGTTGAATGTGTGCAATAACAACTTTGAGGACAGCAAGAACTGCTGAATGAAGTTACCGTGGGATGATAAAAAAAAACAACTCTGCTTAGTGAAACGTCCTCGAAGGGTATTGCGGCAGAGAACTTTGTCGTACGGAAAAGGGTAAACTCACAGAAAACTAGTCTCTAAGCACAAACGAATTTGTTGTCTCCTTAGGGGGTGGTGGGGAGACAGTCACTTAACCCCATGCAGTGTTTTGGTGCAAAATGATAGTAGAAGCGAGGCAAAAGTTGATCCACCCACTGCGTAATACTGCTCCGCAAAAGAGCTCTGCGTATTCTAGTTATGCAGCTCCACTGAAATAACATATTGGGCCTCATTCCGAGTATGGCGGTAAGGGATAGCGGCCACCGCTAACGAGAGCGGTGGCGGTAATCCCTTACCGCCATACTCCGAGTTCCCTTAGCGCCATGGTGCTTTTAACACCTGCTTTTAGCAGGCGTTAAATACCATGGCGCTAAGGGACCTTGATGTTAATTACGCCACCGTAATTTACGGTGGCGTAATTGACGCCTTCCCCACTCCCATTATGCCCTATGGGGCAAGAATGGGAATGGGGAAGGGTAAATGGGGATTGGGGAATTACCGCCCCGCCAACCTTGGAATGGGGCGGTAATTCCGCCAACCACCAAGGCGCTGCCGGTCCGGGTACGGCGTCAACCAAGGCGTTAATAGCGCCATTGGTTAGCGCCGTACTCGGAATGAGGCCCATTGAGTGGTTCACTGGAGCAATACTGGGGGAGGAATATGAAAGTTGTGATGCCTATTAAGAGCACCTGGAAATATTGTGTGGTACTGTGTACGCGATAGGTACTAATAGGGGGCCAAGTCATGCGTACATTTGACGTCTACACTTGGTGACCAGCAAGGTTTCTATAAGTACAGTAACTGTAAGATAACATGCATACATACACTGCACATTGTCTGCAAGCTAAGTGAGGATGGATGTACTTTGTTAGCCAAGTCAAGCTCATATTTTCTGCATTTCTACTTTAAGAGACGTTATACACATGCAATTTTGGCTTTTTATATGTTATACAGTTTATTAGTTTTAGTTCACCTGTTATAGAACATATTTGCTTGTAATCAAACTAATTGGCCATTCTATTCCTTCAAAACATGATTTGACAATCACGCCAACAATATGGGCTAATCCTGGCAAATGTAAATATTCTATTGAAAATCATTGGAACCAAGACCCAATGTAAATGTGTGTATCTATCAACTACTCCCCTTTTACCTACTGGCACCTACATCGACTTGGTAGGAGTATGTTGCCAGTACTGCATCAGAAAAAACAAATTAGCAACACGCACACCTTTTTCTGGAAAGCAATCTCTGACAGTGGGGGTTATCACGAGGTGGGCATAGCGGTAAAAATGCTGCAGTAATGCTATTACTGCTGAATTTACGGCTCTGCCCAACCCCACGTTCTGGGGCAGTCACCTCCAGCTCTGAGCTGGAGGTGAATGTGCCCGCTTATAGGACATTTTAGGGCTATTGCCGCCCCCCAACCCCATTGGGTCCAGTGTACCCAACCGGAATGGGGATTTACCACCCCATGCAACTCAGAATCCGGTGCAAATTGTGTCGGATCAAGTTGCGGTAACGCTAATTATGTTGGGTGGTATCCTGGCACAATTAGCGCCGGGATACCGCCCATCTCATGATAGAGCCCAATGTTTGCTTATATGGACATTTACCAGAGAACAGACCTCAAAATGTTGACTTGCCAGAAACCATTGGCAAGAGATCATTGACTCTTTGCGAGTAAAAAATGTTGTGAAGTGTGATTGGGAAGAACTGTGGGGGCATGTGAATTTATATTCCTGGGTAGCTTGAAACATGACATTTTTACCCTTTGCAGGGAATATATATATATTGGTACATATACATGGGAATGACCCAGATCATTTACATAAATGTCCATTTTCTAATGTCATTTACATGTTCTTCTATTGAAGTGGTCAATGTTTTTGAAGATCCACCATAACCTGTGCACAGCATCCTGAAGCCTGGTCGGTGTTATAGAAAACAAAATAAATAAATGAAAGTTGAAGTTCGATTTTCAGTACATTAGGAACATTGCTTGCGCTACAGTATGCCTGGTTGGCCTTCTCTCTTATGCATCTCCGATGATTTCAGGATCGAGTCTCCTCTGACTGAGTCATCATTTGCTACACTCACATGCTTTGAAAAATGGGGGAGAGTTGGATCCTGGCTGGCTCTACACTGAAGTTACCAGAATTCCCTGCTGCCACAGCCTGGTACTTACCAGAGGGATTTAACGCAGCACACCTGAATCCTATCAGCCTTCCTGGAGATTGCTGATGCATGAAAGCACACTAGAAGGAGAACATCTTTGGACTGGTTGACTTTACTGCAGCCGGGAACCAAAGTCGCGCCCCTGCTACCCCTCTTTTTTGTTTGCACCTTTATTGGTTCATATACATGGGTATGACCCAGCTAATTTACATAAATGTCAATTTTAAAAGTATTTATCGGAAGAGTTGCCATTATAACGAGTTGGCGATGGTCAAATGTGCAAATACTATTGCTCCTGCCTTGAAAATCAATATTTAGAAACTGGAAACATGGCCGCTGTGCTACATTTGTACTGAAATGGAGCGGAAATGGAAACAACACAAGTCCATTAGTCATTTATCCGATGCTCTAGCGAGGGTCTGCAACATTAGCTCTGCATCTCCTACAGTCCTATCCGACAAAGCCAATGGTGAGGGATCATGGAAGCCGTAGCCAAAATGTTCAGACAGTTGTAAATAGTCTGACAGAGGCACCATTAGGAGCACTCACATGATTTTTAACTGAGTAACGTTTCGGACAAAAGGCTGTTTTCATTTTTATCCTGAAGTAAATGACTGCCCTGGAAAACTACAGAAGCAGAGAACGCATTGCACTGACTCACATGTTCTCAAGATTAGATGGTGTTGTATAAATTGTTCAGAGTCATCGAGATGGCATCAGTCTTCCCTGTTGAGCAGTGTCTAATGCAACATTAAATCAACACTATTTTCAGCGAAAGAAACTTTTAGCTTCAAATGTGATGAGCCTTTTCTGTCGTTGCTTTTTCTGTTGTCTTGTAATACTTTTTTTTAACATAAGCAGGAACTACTGTACGTTTTGATATGTTGTAGGTCGGTTTTATCGGAGATGACTAACACAACGAGGAATGACTGAAGGGTTGATATGTTGATACTGCATTCCATCAGAGATGACTAACATCTCCTATTTCACGCTCTTCTTTTTCTCTGCCCCTTCTTGGACTCACACCTGGCTCCAAGCATCTGGATCTTCGTTTCAGTGCAAGTGATCCCCGTAGAGCAAGCCGCCTCGTGCCTGGATCCGTGACTGACAACCTGAGCACGTACGCCAAATTTCTGCCCATCCAGGCGTGGAATCCCCTGCAGCAGGGAAGCAGTCAGTAGTGTACTTGCTATCTCTGTGTTGTATTGCCATGTGACATTAATGCATTAATACACACCCCATTCCAGGAAAACAATACATGTCAGTTAAAACATGCTAAAGCATGTACTAGGAGAGGCAAAATGTGAGACTGAAATCTAGAGAAGAGCACCTGCATGAAGGGAAGGGGCCTTATGGCAGAGAGGGAGCCAGTGCCACACACCAGCCTTGGCTCTAGAAAGGGCTGAACCTCTGAAAGACATATATTTGTGTCCAGGTGCAAAGAGGCCACTGTCCATGTAGGAGCAAAGAGACTACAGAGGCCATACCCAAATGGTCAATCCGGCCAAACTCATACACAGGAAGTGGAAAGCAAAAGGTTATTTCAGGTGTTTGTGGTGCTCCCTCTGCTGACTTTGGGGGATACCCCAGCAAAATCCCAAATAGGTGCTGGGAGACGGAGGGAGCAACAGATATAATGTCAGGATGCAATGTCTAAACAAAAGCAGTCATAAAAACGGCATGGCCATATTAATTACTTACTTGCCATTAAACTATGAAAGGAGCAGAAGACACAACAATACCACAACAGGTACAGAATAATTTGAACTTGGGTATACATTCAAATTACCGTTTACAGTAATGTCGTGTAATGTGACTGGGTCTTGTAGAGTCGACCTTTGCCATTTTGATGACGTGGCAGACACGAATTCATCAAAGTAGCTGATAGACCAATTTCTACAAGCGACAGGTGATTCATAAAAGGCAACAGAGAAGCTTTGATGAGGATTGTGCTTCCTGCTTCTTATCAAGTTGTCACCGTTAGATGCGATAAATGTCTGTCAGGACTTTGAGAAATTGATCCCTTTTCCCCCAACACATAACAGTGGCATTACAAGAATTATGTTCAGAGCACTTTGGCACATGTTAATCAGCCTCCCCCACATGCAACATGACTTTATTCAAAGGATGTCTTAGGTCGCTCTGGGACTTTTGACTCGCTTTTACAACAAGCTGCTTTTCTTTGGGCAAATGTTACTAGAGATGTGACTCATTTTCCCAATAGGAAGCTTTGCTTTACGCAAAAGTCCAATCAATTTGCCATGAGATTGATTGAGGCTTGTAACACAGTTTCCCAGCATGCAGCGTGTGTCTAGGCAAATGTTGTCACAGTTCACTATGGGACTAGTCACTGTGTTTCCCAACTTGCAGTGCCTCTTAGTGCAAACGTTCTTTCTATTCGCTCTGCGTCTTGAGTTTCCCAACATACAGCATTTCGTTATGCCAATGTTCTCTCAACACATTGTTGGGCTTTTAACTACATTTTCCCATGAGCAGGGTTTATTTGGACAAATGCTCTCTCATTTCTCTATGTGTCGTGTACATCAGCTTGCCAATATGTAGAGCTTATTTCATATCGCACACCCAGCTGCACTGGTCAAGGTGCTCGCATCTGCATTTCACTGACATCACTTGCCAAGTCACCCCTTCACCCTCTGTGTCTCATTCCTCCTAGAGGTGGCTACAAGTCACTCTGGCATGCCTCAGACTTGCTACAGCTCCCTGCGTCTCAGTGTGTTTTCTTCTCTGGGTCTTATACTGCAAAAGTGAATGCAATATTTCTCTGCCTTGCCTCTCATAGGACAGCTCTTGTTCAATCGTTCTGCTTCTGGATGCTGTATCTATCTGCCAGGTCATCCCGGTGAGGTAACATGTCTATCCTCCTTCTCATTGTGGATGGCTTAATTTGGAAACACATTCAAGACATCAGGATGTGTACAGGGGATTCCCTGTCTCTCCTCTCTGCAGCAGCTGGATTGGGTTCTCTTGCATTCCGTCACCAGTGCCATGCTGCATGCGCATGGTGTCACGGGCACGACAACCTCCACTGATTCCTCTCTGCATTTAGCACTTCACACTGACTGACCTGCAGATGACGTTTCCTGATCATATGGATGGAAAACAGACTTTGATACACAGTTAGGCCTGTGCTGTCCCTAAACACAGACAAGCCTTTTCATTAAACAAGCCTCTTGGTGCAACATCCTGTGAGAGAGAGGAATGGGTTAGAGTTAGTGGAGACAGAAGGGGAGGCACAATGTGAAACCTTAGGTGTTAATGCATGAAGAGTTCAAGCACCTGTCCTCTTTTTGCTAGTATTATCTAGGTGAGTTAGATAAGGCACAAAAGAACCAGGGACCCCTCCTATGGGCAGAAGAAATTAACACTTGGGGACTCACCGTACCCCTGTGGTAAACTGTTGTCTTGGAATTGTTGCCCCGGGTAGGTACATGTGATAACATACTGGGAATTTGGATGTAATTGCACTGAAAAGAATGCATTTTTGATGTCAATCACAGTGAAATGAGATGCACATGCAGGGATGTTACATTATTGAGGCTGGATTGTGGATTATGCAAGCAGAGGTGTCTTGCTTGGGGTTTTCTCAAACTCTGTGGAGGGGGCTCTCCAGTGACTAAGAAGGTCTTTCGCTGAAGCTTACAGTGATTACTACAATTGGTGGTTATTGAGGGGGATGGGATGCCCTCTCAAGTATTGTTACCATCGATATAGACACTGTAGGATTTGTTAGATCTCTGGTTACCTTCACCACCTGTAAAAGCATGCATCTAAAACATGGGGACTTAGCTTGCTGTTATGTCTTTTTATGTTGGTCCTCTTGGACACAATCCCAGATTTAGTGCAGTGCTGAACACACAACCCTTTATATTGTGATAGAATATTTATTTATGTATTTATTGTATGCTTGTTAGGCACTTATATAGCAAATACATTCAGTTTCAAAGTACCCACAGGGCAACAGGGAGGGAGCATGGGATTGCACTACAATTAACAAATACAAAAGTACAGTAGGGGGAGGGACAGCTGAACCCACTATGCCTTATGAGTATTCAGAACATGCAAGTGCAGCAAGTAAGAGGGCAGTGGGATAGGTGCTGGGGTGTCCGTGCTCGAGGGTGAGCCACAGATGAAGTGCAAGGTATGGTAAGTGCTATTCAGCCAGGAGCCTCACTGGGTGCAAAAGTTTGAGTCTCCATTGCGCAGGGTGCGCCAAGGCAAATGATGAAGGTAGACAGAAGCTGGGGAGATTGAGTGTGAATGGCCAGGGGCCCCAAGGAAGCATATGGGTCCAAGACACCAATCACAGCAACTGTGGGATTATCAGAGGAGGGAAGAAGGAGGAAAAGAGGAAATTCTTGAGGTGCTTTTCGGAATTTATGACGGTCCTTCTCAAGACGCAGAGGGATGGGCAGGTTGTTCCAAAGGAGGGTTCCAGCTGTGGAAAGCAAATGACCTCCTACTCTCTTTTTAGCAAAACGCTTTACGGAGTGGCTGCAGAGTGGCAGTCTCTGCAGTGTGTTCAATGTGATTCCTGGCGATTCCTGTGCTGGGCAGTCTTTCTTCACTGCCTGTCAACTTGAGGGCGGACTTTTCTTTAAAAGCCCTCTTTCCCCGCGGAGCGGCCGCGGAGTGGCTGCAGAGTGGCAGTCTCTGCAGTGTGTTCAACGTGATTCCTGGCGATTCCTGTGCTGGGCAGTCTTTCTTCACTGCCTGTCAACTTGAGGGTGGACTTTTATTTAAAAGCCCTCTTTCCCCGCGGAGCGGCCGCGGAGCGGCTGCAGAGTGGCAGTCTCTGCAGTCTATGGCAGCTAAGGCAGCTCGCGCCGCGAACAAAAAGGCCAGTCCTCTGCTAACCGAGGCCTCTGTTAAACCAACACAGCCGCCACACGTGTCAGCTGATTCATTGGCATCTCAATCGGAGGTGAAGGGCTCACGTCTACGAAGTTTGCGCAGTGCCAATAAGGATATGGCCCACTTTGAATCAAGCCCGCCTCCTTGTGGCGGTGAAGCAGACTTTTCACCAACGCGGCAGGTGCCGCGTGTAACCATTGAACTACACCTTCGCCCTGGAGAAGACGAAAAAGACCTGAAGCAGTGGGAGCCTCATACCGACATCGGTCGGCCTGCCCAGCCTGTGCTTCCTCCTCCCGTCCGATGCTTCAAACCATGTGAGCTGGTTCCTGCGTCGCCGATCGGAGGAGAAGAGATGCTTCCTGCAAACGGTGAGGAGGGGGCTGGGGATGGGGGGAAGCATGGGGGAACGAGGCAACCCAAAATGGACTTGCTATCGGCGGAATGTGCGGCTCCGGAGGGTACAGTCAATCTGGTACATAGTCCAACTACTCTTTCCTCAGCAATGGAGGACACCCGTGGTCGTGCGGAGGCGAAGGAACCGCCTCCAGGGAAGTGTCCCCATTGAATCCGGTGCCGTCAGAGCCAAGGGTGTCAGATGGTTCGCCAATCTCCCCGAGCAATGCTAAACCATCGCATGCGTCCACGAACGCCCTCCACCAAAAGGAAAAGGCAGCACCCGCGTGCAGAAGATGATGCGCCCACCAGCGACAAAAGCCTGTCCTTAAAGCTCAGTCGACCTTACGACCAAGACCTCCAAAAAAATCGAAAAGTGCACTGCAATCCCCTCAAGAGGAGGTCTTGTGCCTGTGAGCATCCAGTAACAAGTTTTTTGTGAACTTTTTAAAAAAGAAAAAACCCGTACCAGAAGAACTCTCGGATGCCGAGATTCTTAATGCCGTAGCAAACCAAATCTCTGTGCATAATCAACCTGAAAGAACTGTGGCGGAGGGCTCAACCTTCTCGCTGGACCCTCCACGCTTCACATTTTCCGACATGGTGCCCGACGCTAGAGTGAGGTGGCACTTTGGCTCACCGCAACCTAGACCAATTCCTTCTCGGTCTAGAAAATCTTCAACCAATCAAAATGAGGGGGAGGAGAGCACAAACTCGTCCTTTTGCACAAACACTGAAAAACCAGAAAGGGTTGCCTCAAACCAAAAGTTAAAGGCTTGGGAGTCCTCTTGTGCTCCCGACGAATCCTTGGCAATACCACCTTCGCCCACGATGACACCAGGGAACATGGAACCAAAACGACCTTTATTGAAACCTTAAATCGTCCAACAGGCCGCTTAAAACAACCAGCTGGGCATGTCCTCGTCGGCCCAGGAGCAGCAATTAAAAGAAGCAGTGGCCATTCACTTAGCACGGGCCCCTGTTTCCTTGGAGGTGCCTGAGTTTGTTGACCTGACAAAACCAGAGCCTTCCTCTGGAATACGGGCTACACAAGAACCGGACAGGAAGGAAATGGATAGGCAGATGGCGAGTCCAGTGACCCTGGCCCCTACCAGTCCGGCTCCTAGTGGAGACTTAGTAGGGGCACAAAACTCTAGCTCGCAGACCACACCCAGTCCTATGAGAGCCCGTCGCCAAAGTGAGCGGCTCAGTCACTCGTCTAAAGATTCCCCGTCTAAAAAGACTGACTTAAGGCTAATTATCTCAACAGTTACCTTGGCCATGCCACCTTTCTACAAATTATACGAGTCGATAAACGACTCCTTGAAAGACCACACTTCGATTATAGCCATGATGAACAGTGAGCTGATTTTCCTAGAAGGGTACATAAAAGCCCTCAACAGCAAAATGGAAAAACGGGCATCAGACGAACAGTCTTTACCAGCCCGAGAAGGTTATGAAACCTCTGGAACCATGAACCTAAATAGACCTACAAGACCCTCACTATCTGACACCTGCGTCCAGAACCCAAATGATCGATTGATTCCCCCAGTTACGAGCCATGAGGAACCATCAGGGGTAAATCTTGTCGAGTCAGGCACCTTGGGAAAGAAACTGAAGAAGAAAATCACAACCACAAATGGTGCCATCTGTAATGAAAACATTTTCAATTTGCAAGAGCTCGAGTCGACCCATGAACCTAAAGGGAAAGAGAAAATTAATGCAAACGAAGAGCAGGGTAGTCGGCAACCTACGAAAGTAGTTAGCTTTACTCCCAGGCAACTGAACAATTTACAAGAAGAGCCCACTACAAAGAAAGTGGCCCCGAGAATTTGGATGGAGAACCAGCAACGCCCTAAACCGTTGGGAACATCGGCCCAGCATGGGAACCCACACAGAAAAAGAGAAGAACCCGCCAGGGTTAGTCCCAAAGGAGTCAAAGGGGCAGGCACTGAGGTGAATGAAGATCTGTTAAACCTCAGTGTCTACTCGGTATCCGACGATCAGGAGGACAGCTGCCTGCCTCAATCTAGCAATGAGGTGTCTTCACCTTTCCAAACTTTAGAAGACAGATGCAAGAAGCTAACTAAAAAACCTCATTGGGGGCAGGATTCAATAAAGACGCAAGTGAAGGACAATGAACTAAATCTCAACAAAAAAAGCAAAAGAGTTCTGCACAGTCCTTCTCCGTCCCCTCGTAGGCAGAAAGCGAGTTCAACTTCCCCGATAGAGCTTGAAAACACTTCTAAAGTGCAATGGGTACACGCAACCCGGGCCAAAGGACAACCAGAAAGGCAACCACAACTTGAACATTCGAGAAAGGAAAATAGGACCAGAAATTACAGCGAATCCAGCTCACGACCGATCGCCCGGACAGTGACCCGACTACCCAAAACAGAACGCAGTTTTAAGATCGAACAACTGCCGTATAATAAGAAATATGTGGTCCTAAACAGAGGCTACGTGCTTCAACTTCTAAAGTGCGTGCTGTCACTCAGACATGCGGATACGAAAGACCTCGCCCGAGTAGAAGCCTTTCACGAAGGGAAAATTGCCAGCGCTTATCTTTATGTAAGCACACATTGGGCAAAAATCAGGATCTCGGATGCAGCTCAAAAATTATTGAAATTAGGGTTCGACCTGTTCGAACTGGAAGAGTGAGCTGACTCTTCCTCAAAAAGGAAATCCCGTGAGCTGACCGGGTCTCTAAAATCTATGTGTCCCATGGAAGAAAGCGAAAAATTGGAACGACCTCAGAAATCCTCGGAGCAGACGGGTCATAAACAACAACCCTTATCTAAGGAGCAGTCCCGCAAGGCTAGTTACACACGGAGTATTCCTCCGAATTCTGACCTGGAATCACCCAGCCTCGTTCCCCGGAAGAAGTGCAACGAAGTAACTGTGTCTACAAAGATCCCCTGGGATTAGGAAGAGTCCCTGCAGGTCCCATGGCAAAAATTCAACGTACTGTCACCCAACCTTCTAAACCAAATAAACCAGGCACTTTACAACAGTGCAAATCTGCCCCTTTACTGCAACTATGGGCCTGGTTACCGAAGGCTTTGACACTCACCAAGAACAAATAGCAATCCGCTAAACTCCCCGAAGCTCCACTTTCCATCAGATACATCGCGGAGAAGGAAGAGCTATCCTTGGGGTCATGGAACACTCGCGGATTTTTACATCTGATAAAGAAAGGTGATCTAAATCTGGGAGACTTCGACATAGTTTGCCTACAAGAGTCTTGGATGACAGCTCACCCAGTAATGGATAAATACTCAATAGCCTGCGTTACAGCAATCAAAGGAATTTTTAGCCGACCATCATCAGGTCTTATAGCTGCAATTCGGGGAGGCTGTGGACTACAGCTGAACAAAATATTGAGATCAACTACTTACCTAGCTACCGAGATAAGTTGGGACCAGCCAGTGGGGAAAACGGAGGCCCCCCGCGTGCAGCTTCTGATTGTTATGAACGTTTACTGGAACCCTGTTGCCCAGAGTGACTCCGCTTTTTTAGCTCTGATCGGAGAGACTATTGATGAGGCCCGTACAAAGTCACCTGAGGCCATGCTGATCGTCTGCGGCGACCTAAATGCTACCTGGGCTCTGCATGAGGTAGCCTCCTGGGCCATACCTCCATCCTCACCGAGGAAAAAACGGGGGACAAAGTGGTTGACCCTGATGTCCTCAAGGGATCTACTTTGTGCCAAAGAACTGTTCGCCAGAGAAAACAGACCGCCAACTTGGGAACGTGGAAACTCCAAGGCGGACATTGACCACATCTTTATAAGCAGACCACTGGCAACTCTAACCAGCTCATTTGAAGTCTTAAAGTCTACAGCCAGCGATCACAACTTACTGGCTCTTAGGTGGAAGAGAGGACCAAAGGAAAACCTGCACATAGAGACAAACAATCAACAAAATCGATTAAAACTTTCGGCGGCCTCCATTCTGAAAATCAAGGCTAATTGCCAACGAAAAGAAACGGCTCATAGGGAAGGGCAAGTTCCAACAGCACCTGATTACCAACCTTTGCTGATACCGTTTATAAGGAAAACTAACAGTTCGGGACACAGAAATCAACTGCACTCACATGAATACAGTCACGAAGTAGTGGAGAAAAGGCGAGCAGTGAGACAAGTGAAAAGAAAGTTTATTACCTACCCGTCAGCTGAGAACCAAGAGAGCTTAACCAAGATCACGAAAGCCTACAAATCCTGGATTAGACAACACAGGCTCCACCTTTACCAACAGGATGTGGAATCTATGTTGAAGTTGGTTTGTGGCCACCATCCACGGGAGTTCTGGGCCTTGTTAAGATCTTCATCCTCTCCATCGGAAATGGCCCAAACTAACCCAATTAGTGAGAAAGAATGGACAAACTTCTACAAAAATCTGTTCCAGTTACCATCGACCCACCCCCCTTTGGTAAATGACAGCAAACTGGAGTGTTGGGTAGACCTGACTGACAGAGCTGAAATAACAAAGACTCTTCAAAGGCTCAAACCATCTCGTGCCCCTGGCCCGGATGGTATCACTAATCTCGACCTAAAACAAAATGTAAAAGAATGGACACCACTGATTAGCAAGATCTTTAAACGCTGCAAACAATCCAGACAAATCCCGGCGTCATGGACTACATCTATCGTGGTGCCCATATTTAAAAAAGGTCACAAGGAAGACCCAAAAAACTACCGCCCCATAACGTTACTCGATACCATCGGTAAAGTCTTTGGGTCACTTCTCCATCAACATTTCCAGCGATGGGCAAAGAAAGCAGCGTGCGCTGACCCGGGTTTTACCAAAGACAACGGGACGGCTACAAATATCCTGTTTCTTAGCGCCTTAAAAAGCAACGTCCTTGGGGGTGGTCCTAGTGTCTTCCTTGCGTTTGTAGATTTAGCGCAAGCTTTTGACCAGGTGAACAGAGCGAAGTTGTGGGAAAAGCTGAGACTTTGGAACTGCCCGACAGATATTCTTCAACCTATTCAAGCTCTCCACAAAGACACCAAACTCTGTGTAAGGTTGAACCAAGCCGACCTGCTGTCATCCGAAATCTCCGTGGAAATAGGGGTAAAACAGGGCTGTCCACTAGCCCCGGCCCTCTTCATTGCATATCTGGGAGACTTCAAGAAATCGGAACTATTCATACAATCTTTTCCACCGTCTATGGGAAACCAGAAAGTCACGAGACTACTTTACGCAGATGATCTTATACTTACGGACTTAACCCTGATTGGTCTTCAGCGTCAGTTAGACAATCTAGCGACCTATACAAAAGAAAATGACCTCACAATCAATGTTTCAAAAACAAAAATATTGGTCCTGGAAAAAAGGAGGCGACCAAAAGAAAAGACATCCTGGTATCTGGAAGGGATTGCTTTAGAAAAAGTCAACAACTTTAAATACCTTGAAATAACGTTTGACAGTTCAAGCATAAATGCAACCCTACAGGAAACGTTGATGGAAAAAGCGATCAAACTGGCGGCCCAAGCCCGTGCTATGGATCTCAAATTTGGACAATTTTCGCTGCTTCCAGTGATTAAATTCTACCGTGCAAAGGTGGTAGCGTCTCTTACTTATGCAGCGGAAGCCCTGCCACATACCCCCACCAATCTCTGGCTGAAACTCGAGGAGTACTTCTGGCGTACAGTTTTAGGCCTTCCTAAGGCCACTTCTATGCCTTTAATCAGAAGAGAGCTGGGTCTCCTATCATTGGCAGGGACCACAGAGATCAAAGCAATGTCCCTCTACAGGAAAACGCTGCTCCCGGACTGCCCTCATTTACTTGCGATAATATGTGCGGAAACAACAGCCGCGCGCTGTAACGTGATAAACTCCTGGGAAGCAGCGTGTAAAACAAAATTGCTTGAAATTCAGTCCTCAGAGAACAAACTGATCCGGTACCCGAAAAGAATAAAAAGGAAAATGGCAGAGTTAGATTGGATTAAAACTTTGGATACTGCTGCAAAGGCGAAGTCAGTTAGCCATCTCCCGCCTTACCAAACCAAACTGAACTCGGTGCCGAGTTATTTAGCCAAGTTTCCTAGCAAACCAGTAAGAAACCTGTTCTTAAGAGCCAGATTAAACCTGTTGGCTACAAATCAAATTCTAAAACTGAGAGGACAAAGCACCTCAGACTTATGTCGTTTTTGCGAAAGCGAAGCAAAGGTGGAAACTACATGCCATCTGCTACTAAACTGTCCTGGTAAAAGAGAAATAGGTGAGAAATATCTGTTATCTCACCTCTCCGCGTCTCACACAAAGGAAGAGGAAGTATGGTGGTACCGTTTGATGAGCGGAGAAAGAACAACTTGGACTATTGCCACAGTACAAACTCTCCAATCTATCTTGTCAAAGTGGCCAGCAGGGGCAAATACCCAACCTTAGCAGAACGAGTCTTCTCAAAGCAGTAAATTAAAGAAGAGAACTGTTCTGGAAAGCCGAAATTATATTGACTCTACAGGAAATGTGTAGTTTTGGCTTGAAACTTCAGTTTACTTCGACCTATGTTTGCCTTTTGTCTAACTCTGTCTACTCTACTGTCTGCGGGAGTTTCTTGTCCTCCCTCGTTCTCTTCTTTCTATTTCTATTTCTACTTTTACTTTCACTCTCTTGTTTACTTTTACAAAATCTTCGTCTTCTATGTTTTTCTACACCTACATGAACCTTTTGTTTCGAATTTCTTTCCTCTGTATTATCGTTGATGATTGAGTTTCTTTCACTTCTACAACATTTTTGTAAAAATCATTGAATTGATTAAATCAAGTAAATAAATACATAAAATGCTTTACACACTGGGAGTTTGTGCCAGAGGAATGTAGAGGCCTATAAGGAGAGTATTTTGTAAGAGAGCGTTGCAGATAGTGTGTTCCTCAGCCCCAGACAACCTTGTGGATGATACAGAAGGATTTTAATTTGATCTGTGCAGCAACCCGGAGCCAGTGGAGACTTTTTAGGGCAGGAGAGATGTGCTCTCACTGCTCTATTCTGGATTAGCTGAAGGTGTTGCAAAGTGGAAGAAGGAAAATTGAGGAGGAGGCTATTGCGATAGTCAGACCTAGAGAGAACCATTGCTTGGGAAATTTTGAGCTTTTGAGGGAAAGTGAGAAATGGGAGAATTCCTTTGAGAAGGAAGAGTTGAAAGTGGGACTTCTTAGCAATGTCCTGAGTGTGAGGGAGGAAGGAGAGAGAGAGGAGAAAATGATGACTCCAAGATTTATGGCTTCAGAAGAAGGAGCAGAGGGCGAGCCCAAAGCGGGAGGCCAGAGAGAAGGGAAGAAAGAACGAGCAGGTGTCCCAATCAGAAGAGTCTCAGTTTTGCTGTCATTGTGGCAGAGATCCTTGGAAGCGCACCAGATCTGCATGTCAGATAAGCAGTCAGGGATGAAGGAAGGTTCCAGTAAGTCAGCAGGAAGTCTGAAAAAGAGTTGAGTGTCATCTGCATGACACTGGATGTTGGGGGAGACGAGGAGTGCCAGCTGAGCTAGGTAGATGCTAAAGAGCCCGGGGAGAGGATAGATCCCTGGGGGACATCACAGGTGGAGAAGAAAGTAGGAGAGGAGAAGGTGCCCAATATGACATGGGAAGGGCGGTCAGTTAGGTAAGAGGTCAGCCTTTCCAGTGCCCGTTCCGAGATGCCAAGGATATTGTGGAGCCTTTGTATGAGGATGTAATGGTTGACAGTATCAAAGGCAGAGGAGAGATGAAGTAGGATGAGGACAGCTGGGGAGTTGGTGTCCCGGGATGTGATTAGTACTTCATGGGTGTTAAGAAGAGCAGTTTCCATGCCTCTAGATGCTCGGAATCCAGATTGATGATCATGGAGACCCCTGACAAGTTCAGTGTGCGAGTTGATCTGGGGCAATGTCAGCTTCTCCAGTAGTTTCCCCAGGAAGGGGGTGATTGAAATCATGCAGTAGTTGGATGGACAAATAGGGTCCGCTGAAGGTTTTCCCAGGAGCAGGTGCACAAGGGAGTGCTTGAGGGAGCAGAGGAAAGAACCCGTGGAGAAAGAGTGGTTTCAGAAATCAGCGAGTGTTGGGGCAAGAGAGCCAATGTTGTCCTTGAAGGTTCTGGCCGAGCGGGGCGAACCTATATGGAAGAAGTCTTCATAGAGCAGACAAACGTCTTCAGGTGTGACAGGGGTGAAGAAGGAGATTGTGGAAGGTGGAAGAAGGAGGGTGAGTGGCCAAGGGAGGCAAGGGGGTGTGGGATGGGTTTGGCAGGTGAATAACCAGGTTTTTCAGGATGTCCTGAGTTTTGTTGGCAAAGTGTGTGGTCAGTGCCTTGCAGAGGGGCCTGGGAAGGAAGAGGGGAGGTGGAGACTGTGGAAGGGTTAGCTCGCTCCCTGCATATTTTGAAAAGTTCTGCTGTGATATTGGATGCACCCGATAAACATGCCTGAATGTGGGCCCTTTTCCTGGAATGGATAGAGAGTCTGTTTTGCCATTGGAGCAGGCAGCAGGCCAGTTTGTCAGAGTGTGAACCTGAGGTTTGCCACTTCGGTTCCGCTGCACTTTTGTTTCAGGGCCGAAGGTTCGGTGTCACACCAGGTGTTACACTTAGAGGTGGGTTGCAGGCAGATCCTCATGACTGGGGCAAGGATGTCAAGAGTATTGGTGATAGCTAAGTGAAGGTTGCTGAGAGCTGAGTCGGTGGTAGAGTCAGAGGTAGGGGGAAAGTGGGGATAAAGGTAGCAGCAAAGGCAGTGGCTGACACTCATTTCATTGGGTGGATGTTCGAGAACGAGGTTGGCAGGGCTTTTGAGGGTGGGGAAGGAGGGTCAAAGGGACCCAGGTGGGAAGAAAGGAGCGAATGGTCTGACCAAGAGAGAGTGGTGACCAGAGGGGGAGCAAGGGAGAGGTCAGAGTGGATGATGGCCTCCAGGGTGTGTCCAGCCGAGTGTGTTGGACCGGAGGGGAGAATGGAGAGGGAACGAGAGGCGCAGAGGTCAATGAAAAGAGTGAATGCTGAGGCAGAGAAGTCCAATTGGATCTTGAAGTTACCCAAGAGGAGGTTGGAGGTGGTTGAAAGTAACGAGGTTGTCACTACTCACACATTGATAGTTCACACACATTTTTTATGATAGCGCTCTTTGCCTTTTATCTGGATTCGTTCAAAGTAGAACAGGGTCCAAATGTGGTTTATCAAAACACAGTTAGAAAAACTTAGAACAACATAGCATACTCATGTACAAGGAACATAGACAAAAGTAAAATGTAAACTTGGATGTATCTTTTCTACTGAGAAGAACATGGAGCATTTCACATTTTATACGTCCCTAGACAGCTCAGCAAATGTGAAGACACTCTCAAACACCTTTATCTTTTAAAACCAAACCTCCCACAAGAGAACTTGGCAGGTGATATAGAGTCATATATTTTGGGTGATTTTGCAAGCCTGCAAGTGACTAACCGCACAAAGAGAACAAGCCTCTATGTTCTATTGCATGCAAAAATGCATGAGGTCATTCTTTTTAGTTACATTCTGATTTTGTTACTTATGCTTACCGAGAACTTCAGAAGTGCTCTGTATGTGCCGCTGACAGCGAGAACTCAACACCCTCCTTCCTGCTGCAGACTCTCAGCAAACACTGCAGCAGCCTGGCTCAGTCTCAGCTCATCACACACGCCTTCCACAGCAATCCCCAAAACTCTCCAATTGTAATTCTTTTTTTCTCGAATCTCCTCTTGGTCCCCCTTTCTCTCAGCAGAAGGCCCCTCCTTCTCACTCTTTCTTCCTTTTAAAGACTTTCCCCTGCCATCTTTGCTTATACCTTCATACAGAAAGTATATTATTTCACGACCACTTGCCGTGAGGCCACCCATCAATCAAGCACCTCGTCTCATGTGGCCAGTTCCCCAGTTCCTTTCCAGAAGCCTGTTATTTTAGCTCTTTAAGAATCACCTTTGTACAGCATTGATTCTCCGGGCCCAGATGCATATGCAACATTTCCATCCAGCAGCTTCCTGCACAAACAACAACTTCCTTCCACTTCCTGCCACGTATACTGCGGGTCAGCTTCAACTTTTGAATTTTCTGAATTTGTTGTTTAAATTAGTGGCTAATGGTTGGTAATTAGTACTTAGTAGGTTCATTGTTAGCCCCTACACAACATTACACTGCCATGCTGTGCGTTGCCATACTATGCTATGCTTTGCTAACTCCTTTCTTTGGTTTGTATGATTCTCACCAGTTTCTCACATCAGCATTAAGCCACACACCGGCTGCAACACAATCACCATTTGTACAATGGCATGCACTTTCTTTATGAGTCTGACGTGCCTCAAAAATACTTGCATGGCTGAAATTCACACTACTTATTCCTGCAACACCAATTTCATTGGCCAGATCAGGCAGTTTGAGACCAAGCTGCTTGCTAATAGGAAATAGCTTGGCTGTTACTTATCTGGTACAATGTGGTTATCTTTCTGTTTAACCTTATCAATACAGTGTGAAACTCCATGAGACACAGGTTTTTTCATAATTTCCTTTATGAGGTTAAATATAGTTTATTTGTAACCATACAATCCATAACGCCATAGTTACGATTGCCAGGATTACACTCCGCCCCTTGGTGCTTCCTTGACGGTCCATCTTTTGAGCGGCCTCTTTCATGGTAGCAGGCACCTCCTCTCACCTACCCAGACTAACAGACTACTCAGGCTTTGAATAGCTGCTGCCCATCTGCCCCTCTTCTCCTCCCACAGATGGAAACCACTCCACTGCACTACTGGGACCACACTCAGTGACGATTGGCCGTATTGTCAGGGGGGGTCGTGTAGACTGGTGGTGGCTGTGGTAATGATGAGGGCTCTTGGTCCCTTGGCTATGGTAGATGGGCAAGATGGGTTTGGCTTCTGGGGAGCCACTAGGATGTTGTGAAGTCTCAAGTAGTGGATATGTTTAGCAGAGGCATGCGCTTCTCCGGGTAGGTGGAAACTGCATAGTCATCCGGGACCGTGGTCGGAGTTTCTGCTTTCTGTTCATAATCTGTATGCTGTATGTATGTATTTGAAACTCCCGGTTGGCTTTGATGGTGCTATGTGCGTTTCTTGTTTGTTTTTGTTTTGTTTTTTGTGAATTAATGAATGATGCAGGACTGTAATGCCTCTTCATTGGGATAACAGTCCCAGATAACTGATTGCTGTCTGAACCTCTTACACCAGAGTCGCCCTTGTTTAAATTGTGTGTATCACGGATAGGCTACCTGAGGTTGTAGCAGGGTCCTAAATCGGGAGAGCAGAGCTTGTTCCGCTGAAGCCATGACTGCAATGCTTTTGCTGAACTAGTACATTCCAGAGGCTCTATTGTTTTATCTTTTGGGCTTATGTTGATCTGCTCTATATCTATTTTAACGTCTGGTCTTCTGAATATTCTTTACTTACATGTCCTTATTGGGAAGGCAGTGATGGTGTATTTGACAGGCATATTTATTCCTGAGTATTTTACAGATTTCAAGATTCTGGTGCTTAGGCTTCTCCGTCTCAACCTTTGTCTCAAGCGCCATGACTGATTCCAAGGACATAACTTAAAGATGGAGAGGGCAGAGGACTTGGCAGGAGCCAGCACTGTTGAGGACGAGGACCAACCGCCTGTTTTCCAAGCCTATCCTGGCCCTAGCATATTTAAACTACTTCACAGATTCAGACAGCTCATTGATGCCCCTTGATTCCCCATTGGTGGCGAGAGGTTGTTTGCGCATTATAAATCTAGTACATTTATACAATCTGAAATGCAACTCACCCCTAACGTAGGCATAACATAACAAAACATAAAATAAGATAACACAATGTTTCTTCTGAATGAGACCACATGCAACCAGAGACATATTTTATCCTACCATACAACTAAGGAATTCAGGGAAATCCTCTTCAAATCTGACAACCACATGTTTAATGTGCAGTACACAAAAGAAGAAAGCCTGGGTTGGAGTAGCTTTTCGCTCACCTCCTGTTGTGTGAAATTGCCCACTCCTGGTAATTAACTAGCTGGTGGAGGAGGCCTCTAGATAGGATCTTTCCCTCAGTGGGACAGAAATGTTGCCTTTTTACCAACAAATCAGTACAGAAGTTTCAGGAGCAAACAGGTAGCCATCCTAGGAATCAGAGGAATATATTAGGAAGCTGCTGGCAGTATGAGTGGATGAGGAATTGGGAGGTTCACAAATTATTGTCACTAAGATGCTAAGGAGAAATTGGTAGGGGATAGCGGGGATCCTGGAGCAGTTTATTGGATTCTAGTCATCTCAGTATGGTCAAATCTTCTGGTATATTCAGAAAACATTGGACCTCTCCAAAATGCCTGAGAAGTAGAAATGCTGGCATGCTCTCTTCAAAAATGCAAAACTGTGAAGGCCTTTTAAGGCCTCTCATAAGGCTAGGCAGCTGATCCCTACTGTTTACCAGAAGAGGTGTATTTACAATTGTGTGACTGGTGGCACCCACTGTTGGAAGAACTAGTGGAATGGAGTTGGGTAGTAAGACACCAATTTCATAGGGGAAGACAAATGTAGTTTCGCTATATAAGAGGGGGAAAGATTAATGTGAAGCATACTTACCTAAAACAGGTCCTTATTGATATTGAGTATGAAGAGTACTGATTCTATACTACATTCCAGAATGTTAAAAACCCCAAGCTAGAGATATCAAAGTTGTGCTTAAGGACAAAACACAATTGTTATGAGAAATTCAATATCCATTCCAATGAGGGGGAAGATATCAAGCTTATTTCATGTAAGAAGGTGATTACATCGGGAATGCCAACTTTCATCAGTATTGGTCGCCATCTAGACTGAGCAAGTGACCCAGTGAATAAGATAGGATGCAGTCATTGACCCCTCTCTTAGCGGGGAGCAGCGAGGTTACAAGATCATTCTTTATAAAAAACAATGATGTAATCTTCTCCAGTGATAGGTCAGAAGTGAAAGGCTTTTGTAGAAATATAAATACATTGTGGCAATGGAATAATTTCCCTACTATTAATAAAGATAGATATAATATAGTAAACATTAATACTGGGCACACTTTTTCATATAATCTGATTGGATAGTTATCAAATGGATTGGCTAAATACAAGCAGCCCTGAGTGTTGATAGAATAATAAGAAAATGTGATATAACGGACCGATATTATGCAGGGTTTCGAATGGGTGGAATGTATAGTAGCTAGATTTCCAGTTATTACGCTCTGCAGCGAATTAAAGCAGATTGCTAAGGCTATTTTAAGAGGATAGGCAGGGGGGGGCTTCTAAACCGTGTGTTATTCTGAAGAAAGATCTTGGACAGTATGAAGAGTATACACTTGTGGACCCAAAGCTCTTTAAAAAAAGATCAGTCTAAATCACAAACGTATATAGAATGATGGACAATAAACATCAGCACCATTCATTTAAATGCCCACAGAATCCATGAGTCCACTTTATTGAGTACACATACAAAAAATGTGTGTACAATCTTTTGTGACAGATGTACGTACCCCAAGATGGAAGGGCTATGAATTAGAATGTTTGAGTCATCTGGTCAATAGCGAGTTCACCCCTTTCCAAGATCAATTTGTGAAACAACATAATCTGGGTGGTTTCACAATCTTTACTTTTCCATAGGTTGTACATTATTTATAGGAACATACATAGAGAATCGCTTAGCGTTTTGGGGAGGCAACGTGAATTTCTCTCGATGATATTAAAGGGTAGCGGTTCAATCTCCCATTATAATACACTTTTCAATAATGCTAAACTGGAATTGTAAAGCAGCACCCATATGTATCTGTTGAAGACAATGCAGAGGTTGTCAGGTAGGCCACTGACTTGGACATGAAGCATTGCCACACAGCACAGGTATCACAAACTTAAAGTAACTATATGGTGGCAATATTTGGGGAGAAGCAGACTAAATAGGGAAGCAATGGTGAATCCCATTGTCCATAATAACGTAGGGAGACTTTAGTAGATGCGCTGCTTTTATTTGCTGGATATTTAAAGATCTGTGGCTCTTGGGAATGAGAACCCGAGGTGAAAAAAAGTGGTAAAACCGCTTGTGGAGGAACTTATGTTATAAATGAATCCCAAATGGGTGGAGAGAGCCGATTATTCACCCCTCCGATTTGGAACATTCTCACTTGCTCCATGACTGACGTCTGGAGTGCAAGAAGGAGCCTCTCTCTTGCAATGCTATAATGCATTGGGAGGGCTGTTCTAGCAGGAATGAGGGCTACTTTTCCATCAGGGACGCATTACATTATTTCGCAAGATGTTCAGGTTAGACAATGACATCACAAAATGTTTCAACACACTTTATGTATTACTAGGTACAGTACAAAACACACTTCTACAGAATTTAATGGGGAATTTTTCAATCAGCTATTACATGAATCGTTTATTACCTTTAGCTTAAAAAATAACCCTATATGTAGTAGCTCACCTTACGTAAACATGAATGTTTTGTACACTATGAATTTAGGCCCTGATTTGGAATTATTTGCGTGTAAAACAGGAATTTGCGTGCCATTCTGCCCGCAAATCCCCATTCGTCAAATAGGGATTTGTGGGCAGAATGGCACGCAAATCCCAGTTTTACACGCAAATAATCCCATGAATCAGGCCCTTAATGTATTAATTCATTTTGCGGTACGTTTACACATAGACCTAGCTCTGGAAGTATATAGAGTCTGTTCGATAACAAGAGGAAATACAAACTGTGCACCCACATATAGGTGTATAGGGCTGCTTATGTCGATGGGCCTCATCATGAGTTGGCCGGTAGCCCTTAAATGCGGCAGTAATGTTACTACCGCTACACCTAAGGGCTGGCCCTATCATGAGTCTGGCTGCATCACCCCCAGCTCTGAGCTGGGGGTACATATGCTGAATAAGATCCCTTTTTCAGCGCAATTACTGCCAGCTGTATTATCGCGCAGTAATTGCACCACAAATGCCCCAATGGGTCCAGTAGAACCAACAGTAAAATGGGGACTTACAGTTAGTGCACAACCAGTGATCCAGCGGTAATATCGCAGGACCAGTGGGAGGTAACGTTAGTATAGTTGGGCGGTATTACAGCCCAAATACCGCTCAACTCATGGTGAGGCCCAATATCTCCAGTAGAATATATAAGCACCATGTGGCTGTATGTCAATATCTCCAATACAGTAGATTGCAGGGTGCTACGCACCAGGCAACAAAGGACATATAAGGCATTCCAGATTATTTCATAGTTGATGCATAGCACATCTTTTAAAAAAGAACATATTTACTACGTAGTAGGTGGGAGAGGATTAAGTTATCCAGCGTATAAGGCTGCCAAAGTGAAGAGACCCAAGGAGTGGCTTGGAATGGGAGTGGGCGCAGGGAAAGGCAGATGAGGAGTAAAAATAAGTGCCTTCGGTTATTTGCTGAATCGCAGGAGTGATGGGGCAAGTGTAAAATGAAGGGAGTTTGTTTTAGTTTTTTTTTAGCAAAGATGGAAAAACGTTGCTTTCTGCTCATCTCTTTGTGTACCTTTGGGGTTTGCAGGCAGGGTAGTTCTGTGTGTGTGTAGTGTAGTCCACCGGAAGGTGAACAATGTACCTGGAAGGTAGTCAGATTTTTATGTGTTAATAGCCTTGAAGATGGGTTTGAACTTGATGCAAGCTGGAAATGAAGAGACAGTGAAGCTCTCCTCTTATGAGGCAAGTATGTGACTGCCAGAGGGGTTTTACCAAATGAACATTGGCGTCATTTTAGGGGGGGCAGGGGTGTTTGTCGCTCCCAACTTTCATAGCACACCATGTTGTCCCAATTAATTTGGCTGGGGCACCTTTTCTTCAGATGTCATGTCCCAACCAACATTTTCAGCAAAGTTACTCCACTGCAAATGAAGGACATCCAGCTGGATTTTACCTATGTTGGGAAGCCAGATTTGAATTTCAGAGTGGCAGAGCTCATAGTGGAGGGGTACAAGCGCAGTTTTAGTTGGGAGTTGCGCCAGGTAAACAACTATTAATGATGTGAGTTTCTGTGGCGAGTGTCTTAACGATATAATGCAGATGTTAGCTGGGTGTCTTCAGTCATAGGCACTGTATGTCATATATTTTGAATTTGTTAAACATTTGTTGGCTAAGTAAGCAAGCAAAAAAGTTTGTTTAATATTTTAAAAAATAACGAGTGCCAAAAAAGGACTAACGTGTTAGCACATTCTTTTAAATGTGTTGAGACAGAGTCTGGAGTTACTTAAGGTTTGAGGTGTTTGCTGTGTAATTAAGGGATTGAAATAATAAGGGGACTGACTAATTGAGCGTTGTGTTTACAATTATTGTGGATAAAGAAGCATGCTTGCTTGCGTTGGCACATCCAAACGTGCAGACTTACTAAACATATTTGACTGCGTTGCCATGGAAGGCAAGACTCTCTGCAATAAAGGTGGTCCTGGATTTCCAGGTACCATTCTTTTATTTGCTGGCGATACTGAAACAATGTGCTGTTATTGTTAGCTGTGAAACATTCCCTTTTTGGGAAGTATTTGATGAAATAATAAAAGGCTGGAATGAACAACAAGGGAAGGGGTATAGGTCGCATTTAGTCAGAACTCCGGGGGTAGGACATGTAATCCTACTGACTGACCGTACTAAGGCATACAACTTCTCAGACTCTGAACTAAACACAACCATACCTCTACAGCACAACACACACTTCAGTTCACAACACCACAGCAACAAAACAAACCAGACATAATCTCACCCATGGCGATTACCAACTGAAAAACACACCTACGCTCAGTGACTGAATACTCCGGATTGAAGCTGCCAGCAGCACATCACAGCTCTCTTGCTCTTTTCAACGCTCAGTCCTACTAACAAACCCCACCACGTTCCTTACATTACAGAGTACCAAGAGATCATGCAGGTGGCAACCATGCATGGTACAAGAACCTTTAACATAACATAGCAGTGACATTGAAGGAAACTGGAATTACTCAAACAGGGAGTACACTGGAATTGTGCAATAGTAAACTGCTAGTATGTTTCAATTGTGAAATTGTGATCTCGGAGAAACGGAATTGTATACTGAGATGCTGAACGCAATGGAAAAGTACTGTGATTGTATAATTTGGGCTAAACTAGAATAGCGGTGACTGAGAATATACTGGGGCCATCATAATGTGTGTACTGCAAATGTGCAAATAGCAGTTAATTGGGATTTTTGGCAGGGAATAGATTGTGGATGGACAAACAAGGAATATACTGGGTAAAATGTGTCAGTTTAAATGACAAATAAAATACATAGAAAATAGTTTTCTGTAGTGAACCAGGGGATTGGTGTCTATGGAGTGAGGCACTACAGACCTTTTTCATTGGTGCCCCTGAAGGGCAGTTAAATAATACCTCAAGGAGATCCGACAGAAAAGGCAAAATGCAGATGTCAGACTCCTACGTCCCCCACATGATTAAAAGGAAAGGACAGCTGGTTAGGTAAGATTGTGAGGAACTATCGAGTGACCCCCTGCCTGTTTTCCACCAACCCTCCCTCGGACTCTATCTTTGCCTGTCTGGGTGTAGGAAGGACACCATGAAAGGAAAAAATTAAAATAGGGATCAAGAGGTACAAAACAAAGGTCGAATGTCCATAGGCCAGATAATCCTGAATGGCATAAGGACACAAAAAAATAATTGTATAAATGAAACACCTGACGAGAACAAAGGGACAACTGTCACATCAGTATCTTTACATATCGTCTATTTTTTAAATTACTTGGAAGAAGCATTTTTGTCACAATTGGCCAAGGCAAATAATCACCAAACACGTCCCCTAGTTTGCATTTTGAAATAGACTTGTTGGCATATGTCTGGTGGGTGTCAGCCCAGGGAAGATAAGAAATACTTTCCAAGGCACTGTCTAGCAGTCTCTTGTTTTTCTCCATTTGCTTGTTCTGGGCCAGGAAGACCGTACCAGGGTAAAAGAGAAGACCAGATGGGAAGCAGTCCAATTCAGTAACGAGTGATCAGACAGACAGAGGTAAACAAACTGTGTGGAATTCGACCTAGCGCACTGGGAGAATGCGCTCGCCTGGGATTATTTGATTTTTTTTTTTTTTAGGTGTACAAACTCTATACTTAAGAAAGCAACAGTGCAATTGCATAGGGTATGCAACATAATGGAATGCACCAATAACAAAAACAAACTGTGCTTCCAGCATAATTACCTCAGTGCTGCTTTACACAGAAACTTAAAAACTGTCAGCAGGACAAGGATAGTATTCACAGCACAACTAAACTACAAACTGGTAAGTGCACTACATTGTTTCCTATAACTGCGCAGTTTGTACAGTGTGTAATTCTGAAAAATAATGTCTCTTTTTTTACACAGAAATGGCAAGCACCCTGGAGTGGCTTGAAGAGAATTTTCCTAAGGATGAAATGAGTGAAGGCAGTGATACTATTGGTACACAGTACAGTTTAAAAAGTAAGACAATTAATGCACATTGCTTCACATGTACCTCACAAATATTTTTTTCTTTAACAGTACATACAGAAAATAAAGGGAATCCCCCAGAAGCAGTAGATCATCCACAAGTCCATGGGCACATAGAACAGCAAAAGTAACAGTGTACAAAACCACCTACTGAGCTTGGAAGAAAAAATTGATAAATTAATTAACACTTTTGCCGATTTAAAAGATTTTGTACAAAGATATAGGATGGACAATATTAAATATCACTGCCCCACCTGCACCTGTACACCTCCCCCCTGTCCCAGACAACCATCCCCACGAATTCCCTGTAATCAAATACCTTGCGATGAGACCTCAATCCCTCCCTCCCTCCCCTGATGCCCAACCTGTAGAAAATTCCAATTCCCCCGTATATGTCTCAAATTCTGCTACCTCTTCTCTTTCCTAATTTGTACATTTATGTGTGTAAATAAAGTGCTATATGTATACTGTTGCTGTGTGTGTGTGTGTTCTTTTTTAAAAGCCCCGTTAGGAGTCTACGGAGCACATAACTGTCTGTAATGTCTGCATTTAATCAAAATGGAGGTGTCCTATGGACACCACGCCTGTCCGGCCTGTCGGCAATTAAAATGGAGGTGTCTGTAGGACACTGCACCGGTCTGCATGTCTTCAAAGTTGTGACGCACCTTTAATTAGTTCGGGAAGCCCACGCTTGTCCGGCGGACACCTGCACGCATGTGCATCCCTTCTCCTGGTTCCTGCAAACATCGTCCCTGTCCGGTACGTCTGCAAAGTTATGACGTACTTTGATTAGTTCAGGGAGCTCACTCATGCCCGGCGGACACCTGGGCACATGCGCATCCCACCTCCTGGGTCCTACGAACACTGCGCCTGTTTGGAACTATCCACTGCACGTGTGTCACACTTTTAATTAGTTCAGGGAGCCAACCCTGTCCATAGGACACCTATGCACATGCACACACCGCATCCCACGCAATAAGTGTCTACGGACAGCCATCCCATGCTCGGACGTCCGCAATGTTATCATGTGACCTTACCCGCGATGAGCGTAGGCCCTTATTCGCGGACAGGATCTGGGTCCCTGAACAGCAAAAAAGTGCTTTTCTGAGCAATCTAAGGTGTTTTACTGTGAAACTTCACCCCTGCAGAGGTCCCAGACTATGCCGCTGGCAATCTGGATACTTTTTAGAACTTTTTGAGCCCTCTTTGGGGTTTGAAGCGTCCACGGTGCGCACAACTGTCCGTGAAGTGCTTCCCAGCACCCCTAAAAAAGGCCACAACCCAGAGCTGCTCCTCATCCTGTTTTTGGCAACCAGGAAAAAACATTGCTCTATATTGCTGGTTTCCTGAGATTGGTTTTGCTGCTGTGCTGTGCTATGCTACTTTATTTGAACTATTCCAGATGGCAACCATGGCTGCTCCTGCTGCTACTGCTTACACCCTCACCACCACCACAACATTCCAGAGGGCCTGGGGAGGAGAACAGGCATTGTGATGTAGAGAGGGATCAAGAAGAGGATGAGGATGAGGTAGTGGAAGTCCTCATTGCCAGCAGCCTGCGTGAATCTTGGATGTGGAGGCTGTTTACCACCATTGGAGATGTGGCAAAAGCTTGTGCAAACAAGGTGCACAGCACTGAGCGCCAGATGGCGCTCAGTCACGGTACACCTGGCCCGCACAGCTACAGCACTGTCTCCATGCGGCAACACCTGAGGTCGAACCACAAGGCGGCAGTTCGGAGGATCGTCCCCTTCGAACAAGGCAGTAGGTTGAGTTCCTCTGCAACATCATTTGTATGTGCTCCTGCCACCACAAGGGAAACTCCTGTGGGGCAGCGGAACCAGCAACCAGCCTTGCAGGTCATATGCACCGCAGCAGACCCTTACCTTTTGAAGGTCACTGTATTGTGCTGGTACTGCGATGCGGTACTCTGCAGTGTGCAGCAATTTTTTTTTTTTTTTAAACTTTATTTTTGGTTGCATATCACGGCTATCTCGCTGTGAAACTCACATATTCTTTACAAACATGTTATGTACATCCAGATTTGCATCAGTTGTTCCTGATTAATATTATATTTCGGCCATACGACGTCATAGGTACAAACAGATAGAAGTGTGCATAAGGGGAGATAAAGCGCTACATAGGGTTGAAGAGCATTATAGTTCATTTACACTGTCACTATCAGAGCTTTCTGTATCCAAGGAATTTTCGGCTAGATATGTCCTGAGCGGTGCCCAAATGTCTTTCGGCTTGCATGGAGCGGGTAACAATCCCACATACTTTTCTTCACATTCATTCACGTATACCAGTGTAGAGAGAAATTGTTCCAATGTCGGGGCCTGTGTACTTTTCCATTTCTGTAGGATGCATTTCTTTGCAACTGCACAGGCAACATTAAATAATCTCCTAATTTTTTCCGAGACCTTTCCAATGTCTCCAAATAGGTATTTCGGGGGGTTAAGGTTTGCAGGGATTTGTGTGATGCTTTCTAGGGTATTTGCTACTGCACTCCAGAATTTTGCTACAAGAGGACAATCCCAGTACATATGGAAGGAGCCTGCGCCAGGGGGGTGGCATTTTGGGCAGGTATCAGGCACATTAGCGTAGCACTTCGCCATCTTTGCCGGGGTGAAGTGAAGTTTGTTCAGGATCTTAACTGTATTAGTCTTAAGCCCGCATTTAACGATATCTTTTTGGATAGGAGACAGTATCTGGACCATTTCCCTGTTTCAATAACAGTGCCCATATCTTTTTCCCAAGATGACTTTATGGTATTCAAGGTGTCCGTATGCGTCTGGACTAAGGTATACAGTTTGGACACCCCCGTGCCAGTCTGGGAGTGTAGAGATTGGTAACATGCGTGCTCTGGAGGTTCATCTGGAAATGTGGGCTAGCGCTTCTTGAATGCTGCTTTCATTCTGTGGAACTGCAAGATTGTTAGGGGAGTCTCACCGATCGATTGTGCGAAATCTTCGGGAGTCAGAAATTTACCGTTTGGGAACATGGTTTTCATTGTGAAATCATATTCTGGGAGCCAACTTTTTTGAATACCAATATCATATGTGGGTGCGATGCCTGGGAAATTCCAAAGCGGGGCTTGTGAGTCGTAGGGGTCATCTATGCCAAGTCGTTTACTGATTGCGTTCCATGCTGCGATCGTGCAGGAGGTTGGGTCAAATTTGCAGTCATCTCTATGTCTTTTCGAGTAGATGATTGAACGCAGGTCTGTTGGGCGGACTGAGTGGCGCTCTATGGGTACGTGTGGTGTAGTGTCCGAGGGGTCTAGCCAGAATTTCACATAGTGGGCTTGTGCTACTTGACAATATAGTTCGAAATCAGGAGCCGCGAAGCCTCCCTTTTCATAAGGTTCGACCAATTTGGCCCAGCTTATCCTATTTGCCCCCCCATTCCAAACGAAGGTTGTAGCCATGGATCGAAGGTTGTCGAAAAATGGTCTGCCCGGCCAGATTGGGACGTTGCAGAAGACGTAAAGGAGCTTAGGTAACACGGTCATCTTGAGCACCGCTATACGGCCAGCCAGGGATATGGGGAGCTTAGCCCAGATCTGGAGTTTTGAATATATGATTTGTAGAGTGGTCTCATGATTGTCTATATATAGAGAGGTGCTGTCACGGGAGACCTGTATTCCCAAATATCGAATGTGTTCAGGAGCCCATGCGAGACCATATGTGTTTGTGGGACAGGTGGTGGCATTGGTCAATGGAAAGATTTCGGATTTGATCTTATTAACTTTGTAACCCGAATGTAGGGTGAAGTCATTTATTACGGCCAGTATAGGAAGCAAGTTTTTCTCAGGTTCCCGAACATATAACAGAGCGTCGTCAGCATACAACGAGATGGCTTGGTACGCCCCTGACATATATATGCCTCTGGATTCCTGTTCTGCCCTAACTGCAGCCGCCACCGGTTCAATTGTTAGAGCGAATAGTATAGGAGAAAAGGGACATCCCTGTCTTGTCCCTCTGTGTAATGAGATTTGGTTAGACAGTGTTCGGTTGGTCAATACCCTGGTTTTGGGTGAGGAGTACAGGAGCCCAATACAACTGGTTAAATAAGGGCCGAATCCAAATTTATGGAGAACCTCAAACATATACACCCAAGAAACTGAATCGAACGCTTTTTCTGCATCTAGGGATATTGCTACAGCCTGCGCTTGTGGTTTAATCTGTGCTAGAATGCAAAACAGTCTACGCAAGTTTAGAGCAGTGGATCTAGTGGGTATAAATCCACATTGGTCGGGATGAACCAGTGTAGCCATTTTAGGAAGCAGTCTATTGGCAAGAACTTTTGCGTAGACTTTGGCATCCGTGTTTATCAACGACAGGGGACGATAAGAGGAACGATCATGGGCTGGACGTCTAGGCTTCAGGAGTACTGTGATGACAGCATCTGTCATTGATTCTGGGAGTGAGCCAACCTCGATGGCCTCTTCCCATATACGGGTGAGGACAGGAGCAAGGATCATTGAGAAGGATTTGTATAACTCGGCACCTATCCCATCCGGGCCCGGGGTTTTACCTGAAGCCAGTGATTTGATTGCTTCAGTTATTTCATCACAGGTTATCGGCTGCTCAAGGATTTGGTTGTCTTCCAAGTTTAATTTAGGGAGATCAATCTTACTCAAGTATATACGTATTTTTTCTTGTGTACTACTATCATGATTGGAATATAGGTCAGCATAGTAGCGTGAGAATTTGTCATTTATCTCTTTCTCGCCACTGACAACTGCACCTCCCTCTGTCAAGATGCTCGCAATTGGGGTATGGGAGCGTTCATTGCGGAGCATACGGGCTAGGAGGTGACCTGCTCTGTTACCCTCCCCATATCTGCGTGCTCTGATGGGAGTGGCCATGTACTGTTGCTCCTTGGTCGCCAGATCGTTGAACGTTTGGAGATGTGCGCTGATGTCAGACAGGGTATGCCTGTCGTGTGTCATTCTATATTCAGTTTTGAGTATCTGCAAGCGCGATTCTGTGATGTCTAGTTCGTTTCTCACGGCTTTAAGGAGACCAGTCGTCTTGGACATCAAAATACCCCTCACCCACACCTTAAACGTTTCCCATAAAATCGCCCAGCTGTCTACGGAGCCATTGTTCAACTGGAAGAATTCCTCTATGTCAGTGTGGAGAGTCTCCACGACATTCGGGTCTTTTAATATGTTGGGGGACATCCTCCATCGTTGTGTTGGGCGATCTGTGCCAGGGAATAGTATGGCCAAGGTGACCGGGGAATGGTCTGAGAGCGTACGGGGAAGGATTTCGCATTGTTCCGTGTAGTTGACCAGAGGGGACGAAATTAGCCAATAGTCTATTCTAGATTCAATGTCGTGCACTGAGGAGTAAAATGAGTACTTCCTCTCAGTGGGATGGATACCCCTCCAGGCATCAGAGAGGGTGAACTCTTCGAGGGCGTGTCGTATAACATTTGCCGCTTTGGTGAGAGCTCTATGCCTACTGGAGGACCTATCCAATATAGTATCGAGAATAGTGTTTAGATCTCCTCCCCAAAGGACCCAGGCGTTAGTTGTAAGGCCTATCGTTGTAAGAAGCTGTATATAGAACTGCGGTCATCGATATTCGGGCCATATGTGTTTATCAAAACGAGTTTTACCCCATCCAAGCTACCCCAGACCACCACATATCTTCCCTGTGGATCTATCCTGCATTTTTCGGTGGAGAACCCCAAGGAGGGGTGTATCAGTGTGATGACCCCTCTACTCTGAGAGGAATATTCCGTGTAATGTCTATTGCCACCCCATTGCCTAAGTATTTTTTCGTGTGTGGGCTTCAGTGCGTGGGTTTCCTGGAGCATTACAATATGCTGATGATGTCTATTAATGTATGCGCCCACCTTACTAGCCTTTGCTCTGTTGTTTAACCCTCGAATGTTCCACGTGATTAGTTTCAATCGTAGCCCCTGGGGTATTCTAGTGGTTTGTGCCATTTGTATTCGTAGTGATAACATTCAAGGATGTGGATATTCCTAGAAGGTGGGACAGCGAGCGAGCCAGTGAGTGCAATTTTAACCAAAAGTAACCGATAACCAGCTAAGAGAAGCTTTGTGTCGAGTGCCCAACAGGGGCATCTTGAGGCCTCAACAGTGGCCTCTAGAACCAGGTGGCAACCCATATCGCCATAGCCCACCCCCTCCCACATCATCGAACCCAACTTGATGATGATCCCTTTTCTTATTACTAACTTGTGGGAGAACCCAAAGAAAGGGGTCGTGCGCAGCAACACATCCGGCTATATTCAAGGATCGAAAGCAGAGGTGCGTCTCTGCCCCCCCTCGATTCCATTGCCGTCGGCAGTTCACTTGTCCCCCAAATTATCTGGCCGCTCGTTGTAAGGTGAGTATTCAGGCTACACTGGTTGTTGCAGGTCATCTTGGTCAGCACTCTGCCTCCCTGGCGGAAGGGGTATCGAGCTTCCATGTAGGACAGGGGGGCTGCAGGGGATTCGAAGAAGTGCGCTCTTCCGCCATGTTGTATTCGGAGTTTAGCAGGATACAGAAGGGCATAGGGGACCTGTCGCAGTCGCAGTTGACGTTTAATTATTTCGTAGGACCGTCTTTGAGTCTGGACCCCTGCTGAAAAGTCTGGGTAAATATGGATGTGATCATTTCCAATTCTTAGGGGACCTTTCTCCCTAGCCAGTCATAGGACAGCGTCCCTGTCCCTGTAGTTTAACAATTTGGCTATAACAGTACGGGGTGGGGCCCCAGGTCTAGGCGGTGGGGCGAGAGAGCGGTGGGCCCTCTCTACCAGGAATTGAGATGAAAAGGCCTCTTCCCCAAGGAGGGATTTCAGCAAGTCCTCGATCCGAAGCTCCATTGGGCCCTTACAGAACGATTCTGAAAGGCCGACAATGCGGATATTGTTCCGCCTGGAACGAGACTCCAAATCGTCGCATTTGCTACGGAGTTTGTCCATTTCCCCCTTCAGGAGGGTAATGCCCTGGGTGTTTTGCAGGGTGGAGTCCTCGTTCAAACCAATTCTACCCTCTGCTTCGGTGATCCTGGCACTTTCCTTGTCTACTCGGGTCTTCAGTGAACCAATTGTGGATACGATGTCATCGAGCTTGACATTTATGGCCAGGAATCTGCTCTGTACTGTGGTGAGTAGGTGGTCGAATTTGGAGTCCTCCGACAGTAAGGATGTGGTGGGGGGCGGCGTATCCGGACTTACAGGAGGTGTCTGCGAACTGGTGAACGAATCCATAGGGCCGGTCCTTCTGCTCTTATTTAAGTTCTTGCTGGGCATGATGTGGGGTATGAGGGAGTCTGGAGTTCGTGCCTCAATGTGTCGCAGTAGGAGATTTGTGCAACATAGGATTTGTCTAATGGCACTGGTGTGGAGCAGCAAAGGGATTGAGGGCTGACCCGCGGAGGGGCCCGCAGTGAATCAGAGGACGCTGATCACATCCACCATGGGTCGTCCAGGGGCCCGCCGTATTATATCAGGCACACTTTGTCTCCCCAAGTGTACACGAAGGATGGCAATGCCCAGCTCCAATGCAGGATAGTAACATAATATGTGCAGGTCAGTAATAAACAGGTTGCCTTTCAGCCAGCGCTGATGTGCGTTACAGGAGGGTCTCCCCAGCACTTCCTTCACAACGTGGGGGCAGGGCAAGCTCCACGATGGGCCCTCTCCTAGCCAAGTGTTTCGCCCGTAAGTGGTGGGTGTGTCAGCCGGAGGGCCCAACGACGCCGCGCAGAGTATCGGCGGTTCAAATATATCCCTCAGTATGTTTGTTTTACTGCTCTCCCACGCAGCGGCGCAGGGCCAGACCCGACAACCCAACAGGGCTCATAGATCGCCACGTCGGCGCCTGCCTGACCACGTACCTGTGGGGCAGCGCAGTCTCCGCTCGCCCTTTCAGGCTCCAGGGCAGCGCCAGAGGTCGACCCTCTCGTCTCGCACCGAAGGATCGGGTCCGGGAAGTTGGGCCGCAGCTCAACGGGTGCCCGTTCACGTCCACAAGGGCCTCAGGACAGGAGTACAGGGGCGGTCCCCAGCCGCGGCTCTCACGTAACAGTCCGTGGAGCTGCGTGGCGGCCCGGGCGAGCGAGATTTCAGCCCTCACTCGTTCGTGGGCTCACAATGTCCAATTTCAGCCGGGATTTTCCCCACAGGAGTCCGGATGTGGCGAGAGGCAGCCCAGTTATTTAGGGGGCTCGACGCACTCTGGATCCGGGTGAAAGTGTTTACAAGGATTCATGCCGGAGCGGAGCTCTTCGGCTATGCGGCCATCTTGTTGCGCAGCAGCGCCCCCTTCAGTCGATTATTTGATTTTTTGATAATGAAAAGGAATGATGGGAGATCAACCTCGGAGGACTGTGTGAAGCCATTCCAAACACAGTCCATCTGCTTCCTGCACAAAACGCATAGTCACATGTACTTCGGGAACACAGCCTACAGGCGCCGTCTTCCCCTGTCATAATCAGCTGGAATGTGACAGCCCTGGGCACATGAAAGCATCTCAAGGAGGGGGAAGGCACACCTTCCTCCAGCATGGGGCACCTAATTTAAATATCAAAGGCCCCATGGTTCTCAGTTCCTTTGTCCCCCAGCTGGTGGCAATGCATACTAATGAGAGATAATTGGAGCAACCCTGAAGGGGATTGGGGCCAGAATAGACAACAAGAAAGGCGGGGCTAACATTCCTTTGGTATGCAATGTGTCAACTTGAAGCTAATTCCCACCCCTCTGTATGGAAGGCAGTTAAATGCATGTCTGGGTCCACTTTTTACTGTAGGCAAATCCCTCAGAGGGGAGAAGTATGTGGTTTGGGGAGACAGGAAATCTGCTCCCAGCACAAACTTCAGGGGAACCACGTGCTTTAATTAAGAGTCAAAGAGGGCTCAGTTAACCAGAGAGACACTTTGATCTACAACAGACAAGGAGATGGGTGGCACTTAGGTATATACTGTCACCCCCTTGTCTGTCCTTTTGCAGAATATTCTGGTCCTGACCTCATTCATAACAGAAGCTTGTTAGTTCATTAAGGTAGGCTTAGCCTGCAACAATCACTGGGGCCCACTTGACTTGGCTGAACCCCTCACTTAGCAGATCATCTGAAGACTTCACAAGGAGTAAGAAGGACTCTTTTGGACCTGAGCTGAAGGTACAGTGTGCCTTACATCTTACGCCAGTGAAGGAAGGCCAGGAGTTCTAATAGGGAAGCAAGATCCCTCCCCTAAACATCTCCCAGGCAACAGAGGGAGATACCGGACTCAGAACATCCATCCAGTATCTCCAGAACCGCTACACAGCCAGCACACAATGTGCACTGCTAGGTTCCGCCAGCAAGCTTCCTAGGTGGGAAGTGCCCAAGAGTATCTGAACTAAGGACAAGGTCGTTGCCTGCAAACACTCTCTTGAGCTTTGGGCCATCCGACTTGAAAGGAGACAGCACTGTGATGAAGCTGGAGGAGTGCCACACAAGCATCTTCCAGCATCCATCTTTTAAGGACATTTTCAAGACAGTCAAGTCCTCAAACCGCATCCAGCTGCACCGCTGACTATTCTCATGCCACAGCCACAAGAGTCGTCAGAGCGGTCTTGACCAACATTCCAGATCTGCCAACCAGCACAGAGACAGCGATTCTTTGCCATGAGCCACCATGCCGGTCAGCCTGCAGATGTCCGTCCAGCCTCGCTTGCTGAACTGTCTGCTGCCTGGTACCCGCAGCTGTCTCCCACCACTAACTCTGTCTCAAGGACTGCGAAGCACCCTGCAACCTTCTCAACACTGTTGAGAACCAAGAACTTCTTCAGCAGCAGGTACATTGTGGGTCTGCACATCTGGTCCTTCTCTGAAGCCCCTTAAAACCAGTTACGACCCTTTGCTCCCTTGGTGCTGTAACCGAATAACCTTGAACTGTAAGACTGATTATTTTACCAACTACCCTCCTGTCAGTATCCAGAGTGCATCCCTTTTCCTTTGTAAAACTGTCTGTACTCTTGGTTCCTTTACAGGGTGGTCGTATTTATAGGGGGCTAGAACTGTCTGTTGCAGTAATAATAAAGTAGATATTTGTATACAACCTTGACTGGACAGTCCCTTTTATCATTGGGTAATATTTGCATTTTTGCTGTGTTGCAACTAACCAACGATCCATGACCTTGCAGAGATAAACCTGCTGTTCAGTCCACGGTACCAAAAATTGGACAAGGAGGTCTTATAATTCACTTGGATTCCAATCTTTTCAGATCCCTTCTGGTGTACCAGAGGTGTGGGGTTGATTGATGGTTTAGAAACCGATATTCATGCATGGACCACTGGTGCCCCAAAGGTTGATTCATCATTCAAACCAAATAATTAGACAGATATATGGGTGAGAACTGGAAGAGCCAGCTTCAATATAGAATATCTGGATGCAGAAGTAGTCACAGAAGAATGCTAAACACTAAGGGATCAGTCAACAGTGTTGTCGAGCAGCCGGTCTTCAGCTCAAGCATGCTTTAATGGAGTTCTCAATGTGGTGCGCCTCTCACAAGACCAGGAAGGAGGTGCAAACAGTGTAACTGGGTGACTCATGTACGTAAATGACTTACCACATTTGGTGTATAGAGCCTACTAATCTGTGCCAAGCACAGAGTGATTGCAGCGTGACCTTGTCTAAGCAGGACCTTGGTTCTAATTGAAAGTTCTTTAAAGTGCAATCTCTTTAGTCTCCAAGTAGAATCTTTTCTCATAGTCAACACAGTTATGGGAACAGAGCGTCCAATTCTTCCTTGTGGCTCCTTCTGTTTTGATTCTTGTCTCCTGATTGCAAGTCTGCATCCCAGGTTCTCAAAGTATGCACTGCATGCCTGCCAGTAAGCAGTTATTTGCCTTTGCCTTTGCCTTAGGGGACGCTCAAGAATATTACTATCAGGACTCCCTCACCCATGCTCTGGTTCCTGTCAGACTGATATTATTCTCACCTAGTCGTCGAGGATTGACCGCCTGGGCTTGAGCCCCTATAGGCCCAATATGTATCTTTCTCTTGTTCTCGATCACTGGCTCCTGACAATGTCCAGACTATAGCATTCATATGGCTAGCAAAGCAATTATGTTCTATTACTGTCAATCACATGGTTATGCCAATTTCTTGGTTATAACCCCCAGCAGACTGGTTGCAACTATTCATTCCTTATAGCATTCACAGGCTTATTCCAGGTTTGTAATTATAGCCTCAAGCAGGCTGATAGAAACCCCCTTCTCTTTGATCGTCTCTGGCCCGGCCAGGCTTTGGGCTGTGGACTACAGCAGCCTTTTAGCAGCATGCTACTTACTGCATTGTCTGACTCATGTCAAGGACTGAGTTATTATTCTTAGTATGGCCAGCCACATTGCTTGCACATTTTCCCACTGCTCCATCTCACAGCATTTCTGTGCCGACTCCCTTACTCTCGGGTTCCCTCTGTCCCCTTTATACTCTTCAGCTTGTCTTATGCACCACAATATTGTATTGGATTATTTGTGTAGTTTCCACATTGTCTATGACACAAACATCTTACTGTTAAGTGTTTACGATTCTGGGACATGTTACCGTGCTGTACACCAGCAAATTGTCAAGTGGTATTCTCCGCTAGGTGTTTAAATAAGTCAGAAATTGCTTTACATTATGGTTACGTGGCACTACTGTAAACCGATCATCTTTAGAAAAAAAAACTTTGCAAGAGGGACGGTATGGTTAAGTTGTCTGAACCATAATGGCACGTTTGAAACGTTTTTTTAGTGAAGTGCACACGTTTTTGGTAGGGCAAATTAACCATAACATCCTGTTAACAAAGTTTCTTTTAGTGATATATATATATATATATATATATATATATATATATATATATATATATATATATATATATATATATATATATATATATATATACATATCTTGCAATAGCTTTCCTAAGTAACAAACCAGTTCAACAAGAAGACATGGGGGATAGCCCTTAGGTTTAGCCCTGCCACTGAAATGGCCCCCGGAAACTTTAATCTAATAGGTTTGGCAAACATAGTCTGAGAGTGGCCATCCCAGACTTGTTCTATGCCCTCCCATCTGAGTTAAGGCTGTAACTATTAGAAATTCAGAAAAAACATTTAAAACGTACATGTTCAAAAAAGCATTCCCAGACGAGAATAGTATGTCTCCTCACCTATGACATTGACATGTACTTAATGGAATGACATTGTTTTGTGAGTAAATTACTGGTGAACAATCCTGCAGTTGTCTGTCCTGAACAGCATTTGTAAGCCTAGCATGTTTGCTCTCTTCTGTACCTATTATGTAAACTGTGACCTCTTCACCCTCTTCCCCATTTTCTCCCCCTTATTCTACCTGCACACTGTAAAGTATCCGGTATACTAACTGGCACTTTATAAAACACCAAATCAATAAATACAATTCAACAATGGGAGTGGCATCATCAGAATTTACTGGAATTGTGCAAACTTGGAGAATACCTTAAGTGCCAATCTGAGGGCACACTGGCATTGTCGGATGGGCAATATTCTGAGAGATTGCTAAATTGGGATTATATTGGAATTGTTAAATTTGGATTGCACTAGGTTTGCCTAAATTGGGAATAAATTACGATAATTAAAATTGGAGTTAACCATCATATTCAAACAGGGAATTTAATAGGATTGCTAAACTGTAATTATACTGAATTGGTCAAACATGGAAGACATTGGAGTTGGGGAATCTGTAAACATACTGATATGATTTGATCTGAAGCATTTGTTCATATCTAGAAAGAATCAAAACAGGCGCACCTGTGTTAGGCCGAAACCTGTGCAGTTCCCTTAAGGACCACTGCAAAACGTTTAAGACTACAGGAGTTAGCAGTAAACCCAATTGGTAGCAGTCTGCACCACCCAGATTTACCTGGTAGCTGTGGCTGAGCAGTCAGACCTCTCTCAAGAAGAGTTAGGCAGTATGTAGAGTATACACAATAGGGCTAAAAATACAGTAGCACAAGCAAACACTGACCAGAGCTTTGGTATACAAGTATATTATTATTTATTTAAAAACACACTTTGTAAAAATACACTGGCACTAATATGTCAAGCAAGTTCAAACCCAGTCACTATTAGTATATACACCTCCCTTGTTAATTTTTCGACCAGTCTAGGTTAAGACACCACTTATTTAGAAAAACAGAGGTGAGCACGTAACCGTAGATGGCACTCCAATAATTTGTTTAAAAAGGGAGAGAAAAGGCAGAATAGGAAAAACACACAGTACCAACACTTTTAAGAAACCACAGCAAGTCAAGAAAGGCAGGGTCTACTGTAGAGCAAAAAGTTCATAGGCCAGGCCCACTCTTGGAGAGAGCAAGGCGGAATGTGCCCAAGATCACACAGTGGAAATGCACTCAAGGTCTTTGCAGAAAAGTCAAAAAGAGGTTGGATCAAGTCAGAAAGATAATGTTAGCAGGTCCGAGGTCACCCCAGGATAGAGAGTCAATGATTTACGGGACACCTTGGACAGTCTGTTGCAAGGGAGACCAGGCGGGACACAGTACCTGAAATGGTGAGAAAGCTCCAGCGGGGGCAGTTGTTCCTGGCAGCGGGTGCAAATTGGGGCTTCGTCTAGGGGGAGAGAAGATCTGGACGTGGAGGAAAGCTGGAGGTTGTTGCACTGCCAGAGAAGAAACCAGCCGCGGAGTTTCCTGGTTAAAAAGTACTACCATTTTATTCGTGGTAGTGGTTAAGCGTGGCTATGCGGCCGCCGGGGTGCTTGGCACAGGCAATTTGTCCACAAGATGATCAAGGAAGGTGAAAAAGGCGAACTTGTTGGTCCCACCAGCTCAAAGGGAAGAAGACTCTCCTGGAAGATCTCCTCTGTCGTCGGGAAAGTGGTGAGATTCATACAGCAGGGCTCCACCGGTGGTGTCGTCATTGTAGATGGCTCAGCTTCTCCCCTCTTCAGATTCTTTAGGTCCCCAAAGCCCTGCTTTTATGCAGCAAAACCCCCATTCATCAGCCTAGCTGTCACTCAAACATGCTAAGTGGTGAGCCGGGCGGCTCACCACTGGGCCAATCACACAAGAGTGCGACTTGAGTTGCCAAGGCAACTCAGTCCAGGGTGCCTAATCCCCCTCCCACACATCCTGTTGACCCCAGACAGAGTGGCACCATTTGAAGGGCTTCTGTGGAGAAGCCCACCAAAAAGTGGAACAAAGGGCTCGACTTGGGTTAGAGTTTCAGAGTCGAACACAAACGCCATTTTAAAACCAAGTCCTGGCAAAAAGACCCAACCAGGGAATAAATATTAAATAAGTAACCCGGCGGTATCTTTAACATTGCACCAAAAAGTGGTGCGTTTAAAATGAATGGGAAAATCCCATAGGAAATATTCTGGTGGAATATTTCGCGTGGTATCCACTGCCACCAGCCAGAAACTCGACAAGGGGGGACTGGACAGTGCCCCCTTGGAAAACAGACCTAGGGGCAATCGAATTACCCCTACCAGTACTTCCACAATATGATGGTATGTACTGGTTCTGTTCACAATTTAAGACTAGTAAAGCCAATGGTGACTTTACATGCCCTGGGAGACAGTAGTCAGTACCAGGGTATGGAGTCTATGTTTGGGGGTCACTATGACACCCCTGTGTTACTGCACTGAGGGTGCTGTGTAACACACTTACCAAAAACACATGAAGCCCTATGGAGTAAAAAAACCCATAGCCCATAAAACACATTACATAGTCAAAGGACATTCTCAAATCATGCCTAAGAGTGGGAGAAAAAGAGTCTCACTCTTAGCAGGAGAAACAAATAAACCCCAAAAATCCAGCAAAGCTGCTGGGGGACTCACTAGGTTTGGGAAATTAGCCTTAACAGAGAATTCTCCCTAACAACCTGTATCCAGGCGCATATGCAATATCAAAAGTCACACAAAGAGCAAGGCCAAAAAAAAACTACTGATCAATGGAAAAGGTGAGTTTTACCTTATTTTCCTAGATATCTCCAAAGATTCAGCTAAACCGAATTTCTATGGACAGTAGGTTCCAGAATCTATGACCTGCCATGGAGAAACGCCTGTCCCCTCTAGAAATGTAGCGTGATTGCGCGATGGCCATAATAGAGCTATTTTCTGATCTGAGGCTTCTGGTGGGCTGATACCATGTCAAACGAGAACACAGATAAGGAGGAGGCAGCTCGTGCTTACACTTCTAAAGTAAGCACAATATCCAGCAGTAGAGTTCTCAATAGTTAAAGTAGATGGATTAGAATTTAGGAAAGCGTATGTTTGTCAGCCATTCCTACATGTAGGGCTATGCCATCATCTAAGTATGAATTGATAAGCGCACCATTGCCATTAGCAGAAATAATGTAAGGAGTAGAGAGAGCCCCCTTTTCTCTCATGTAACATTTTGACAGGTGGGCACACCCCCTGTTTCCAGTCTTAGCCCCTCCCCCTTTTGATAGGCTTTGATATCAACTTAATATAAATTTCATAGAAACATTATATCAGAAATGTAATATGTGATTTTGGATTCAAAACAAGTTCATTGTGAGAAGAAACTGAAATTCCAATCCATTTTGTTCTTTGACGTAACCGAGGAAGTGCTTTTTCCTGTGTTCACAATTTAAGACTAGTAAAGCCAAGCTGTGGCTGAGCGCTGAAGGGCTCAAGGATCCATGCATCATTAACCTAGTTGAAATAATGAATGTACAGAAGAGACTTGCGTTCAGTTTCCCGGGAGCACCGGTGGGATTAGCATAGTATAGCGAGTGGCTGCTGGATGGAAGCAGTCACTCAAAGCACATCCCGCCAGAGGTGTTCTTTTCTAAGTTTGCAGAGCAGGGGACAGCTATCTTTTTTTTTTTTTTTTTTTTAGATGTATATGGAATTGAAAATGCAATTTGGCACCGTGGCTGGCCTTCATGCACCTAAATAGGGGATTTAAAAGAATGAATAAGGATACAATAATATGTTTGCTGAAGTTCATGGCCCACATAGAGGAACAAAGCAGGCCACCTCTAAAGGTCACAGAACTCTGAGGTGACGTGCAGTGGCCTAGATTTAGTAAGGTCCCTGGTACTCAAATACTTATGTGAAGTTGCAAAAGGTAGAATAGGTAATTACTATGGGTATGATAGGAAAACACATATCTGGAATCCAACCTTAGAAAATGAAAAACATCAGTATAGAGTCTCTCATTTGTCACAATTACCTGTTTTGAGTGGTGTAATGTAACCCATGTTCAAAGATATAGCATGCTTTCATGGCCTTATGAACAATGAATGTGAAATGTCAGAGAAAGGGTTTGCATTAGTTGGATCTGAAATGGTCATGTGCCACAGTCGTTAGTGCACAAAGAGATCATATGAAGACACCTTTGAGCGTGCACAATCATATTAGTGCCAGGGCCCGCAGGGCGCATTTGTATTGGCATGTGCACTCTTGCACAAGCACAAACTGCACTTGAGTGTGCACAATTATATTGCAATTCCATCACTGCTTCAGTCACCATGCTACCAGGAAACAACATTTTTCAGGCGCTCAAAACAAAGCTGTGATGCATTATTACAGCACTATTATGATTTTCTTTCCTTATTACAGGCAACAAGTGGTGTCACATCTGGATCGTCATTATAGTGTACTTTAACATGCACAGTTTGCAAAGGCTCTATCATGTTTGCATGTGCGCAAGTACTGTACATGGACAAACACATGCACACCAGCGACAAATGCGGTACAAGTGTATTTGCACTGGTGCTGATGTGATCATGCATGTGCAAAAAGTACTTGCATAAATGCAATTTATATATTGTACATACGTTTTACACAGGTATTGTATGCCTCCTATATATTGTATACAGATACATACATAGCTGCAAATAAATATAATTGTCACTTTATGACATTTTTGGTTAGCAACATTCCCATCCTTGAACTTCCCCTGGTCGGTCTGAGGGGAACCAATCCTGGATTTCTTGGTATCTGGGTGTTCCGCTGGCTCTTGTGCTGTCATCCTGCATTCTTAATATGGTAGCATCATAATTTTATCATGAGTGCTGCTCACCCTCTAGATTTCAAGGTTAAATGAAGCAAGCACGTTTAGTCTTTCTTCATGGCTAAGCAGCCATCCCTTGGTTAGTTGTGTTAGCCTTCAGTGGACTAGTCTGTTATAGTGTGTTTACATTGTGTTGACCAAACCTGAAGAAGGCAATGAAAAGGTGGTCTCTTCCCAAGCACACATTGAATGTTGAGATGATTCTCTGAAAGTGGGGCTCTGATCTGCTCCCACTCGATGGGAGGGTAGTGGATGTGGAGGTCTTTCAGCCTCTGTATCGGCACAGTGCTCTGTGGTGTCCTGTCGTCCCAGTCTGAAGTCCTCTGATACCAGCAATACAGCCTGCTCAGGAATGTCAGCTAGTCCACGTGATAGAGGACGGTCAGTGAACTATAAGAGGGCCAGGGCAGCACAGCATCCTGACACGGTATAAATACTATAGCATAACTACAACAGAGAACTAATTCTGCTGCTCACATCTCGCTTAATACAACATAGAGCTTAATTAGACACTGAATGATACTGGACTCTGATCCTTCTCAAAGTTCTATCTTCCCGGCCTTCGGCTCCTAGCTCATATTAGTATGCCATATAATGGCTTACTAACTGTACATTTTGATAGGAATAACCTCATACTATGTATAGCCGTCCAGTGGGCTCCTCGCTCTAGATATAGCTATAGTCATTCTGTCTCTACTGCAGTGGTTACAGCCACTAACATGTCAAAAGAAACTTTTCACAAAAACATCGACCTGAGTAAGGTTGGATGAAAAATAATATCAGAAAGTGGGGAAAGAGATCAAAATAAGAGAAACATGTTTTGAAATAGCAGGGCTAGCGTGGGGAGTGAACACGGGAAAGCCTAGTGGGGTATTGCTGGAAACTTCCATTAAGAAATAGATTTTTAAAAATGACATGGCCAAAAACAGTGTTTTTGAGGCGGCCATTATACAAAGCACCATTGGCGGCTGGAAATGCTACGGCCTTCCCCCACTCCACTCTTAAGCACATACTACCGCAAACATCACTACTGAGCGTTCATAAATAGGTGAAATGCAGATAGATATACTGACCCAGAGGCACTTCATGTTATAATCATGCAATCTCAAAGCCTAGAGCGCTCCACCAGTAACACGAATTTGGCATGCATTGATTCTCAACATACATACAGACTGATTTGAGGAATAATGTTTTCCCTCGTTAAACTGACAGGCAGAAAACTACCTACAGAGGATCTACTGCAAAGGGACCATCTACACATTCCGTACATGGATCTGCAGCCTTTGGCTCTGCAGATGCTTTGGACTACAAATACCATCAGTCTTAACCAGCATGGGGTCAATGGTGAGGAATCATGAGAGTTGTAGTGCAAAACATCTGGAGACCTACAGGTTGAAGACCCCAGCATTAAATGCACCCTTCTTCACAATTTGATTTATAATTTCATTAACACCTGATGCCAAATGGTTTCTGGCGGGGCAATATCTATTATGAAAGCTTATTAACCTGTTGAGTTCCCCTAAAGCTTCCCATAATACCAAATGAAAGTGAATCAACACAATACAACACAATAAATATTACATTTACAGCAACATTGTCTCATCATGTACAGCTAATTTCGAATAATATGTGAGACCACGCTTGAGCTGATGCAAGCAGGTCTCCGGGTTCCAAATTCAGTGTATTGAGCTGAACGCAACCAGGTCCCTCGGTTTCCGAATACAGTGTATTGAGCTGAATGCAACCTGCCACTTGGTTCTGAATTCAGTGTATTGAGCAGAATGCTACCAGGTCCCTTGGTTCTGAATTCAGTGTATTGAGCTGAATGCAATCAGCCACCTCAGTTCTGAATTCAGTGTATTAAGCTGAATGCATGCAGCCCCTTTGGTTCTGAATTGTATTGAGATGAATGCAACCAGGTCCCTCAGTTCTGAATTCAGTGTATTGAGCTGAATGCAACCTGGTCTTTCGGTTCTGAATTCAGTGTATTGAGCTGAATGCAACCTGCCACTTGGTTCTGAATTCAGTGTATTGAGCAGAATGCTACCAGGTCCCTTGGTTCTGAATTCAGTGTATTGAGCTGAATGCAATCAGCCACCTCAGTTCTGAATTCAGTGTATTAAGCTGAATGCATGCAGCCCCTTTGGTTCTGAATTGTATTGAGATGAATGCAACCAGGTCCCTCAGTTCTGAATTCAGTGTATTGAGCTGAATGCAACCTGGTCTTTCGGTTCTGAATACAGTGTATTGAGCTGAATGCAACCTGCCACTTGGTTCTGAATTCAGTGTATTGAGCAGAATGCTACCAGGTCCCTTGGTTCTGAATTCAGTGTATTGAGCTGAATGCAATCAGCCACCTCAGTTCTGAATTCAGTGTATTAAGCTGAATGCATGCAGCCCCTTTGGTTCTGAATTGTATTGAGATGAATGCAACCAGGTCCCTCAGTTCTGAATTCAGTGTATTGAGCTGAATGCAACCTGGTCTTTCGGTTCTGAATTCAGTGTATTGAGCTGAATGCAGCCAGGTCCCTTGGTTTCTCAAAATACATTCAGCTATCCCTCCGCAAATACCTCCCCTCTCGAGCTCTTCGCTCCTCTACCTCCAACTCCCTCAGGGTCAGTCGTTTTTTCAAAGAAACAAGCTGGGGGTAAGTCTCTGTCTTCGGCTGGGGCCTCCCTCTGGGACAGCCTCCCTGACACTCTAAAACTTGAAGAGAACCATCTCCGGTTCTGGAAGCACCTCAAGACCTTCCTCTTTTCTTCTGCCTTCAAACCCCTTCTCCTCTGCTTTTCTCTCTTGGCACCGTGCACCTGGCCACCCTCTGTCCTCCGGGTCCAGGTACCTGCTCATCCTGTCACCCTCCCGCACTGCCTCCGGGCCACCCCTTGCACTGGGGTCTGTATCTGTACCCATACAGCCCCCCTTTTTCTTCCTGCACTTAGCAGACCTACCCTGTCTGCTGCCTTAAACCTAGCACTTGCAAATTGCTGGCTGCACTAAAACTGTTTGTTGCCTTTATTATTTATTTATTGTTATTCATCTGTTTCTCCTCTGCTTTGCACTTTCCACTTCTCCCCCTTCCATGTACTTTTCCCCTCCCCCTCTCCCATGCACTTGCGTGTTCTCAATGTCTCTGGACCTAGTAAGATCGCTGTTTTGTTCTCCCCTGTTCCCCCCCCCTTGCCTTGTCGCGCTCTGAAACACTTGTGTACGAGCGCGATAGAAATAAAATATCATATCATATCATATTCAGTGAAATGATCTGAATGCAACCAGGCCCCTCGGTTGCTCATTCAGTGAAATGAACTTAATGCAACAAGATCCCTTTGTTCTGAATTCAATGGCCAAATATCAAATTGCATCAACTGTATTGAGCTGAATGCAACCAGCTCCCTCTGTTCTGGATTCAGTTTATTGAGCAGAATACAACCAGGTCCCTCAGTTCTGACTTCAGTGCATTAAGCTGAATGCAACCAGACCCCTCGTTTCTGAATTGCATTAAGATGAATGCAACCAGGTCCCTCGGTTCCTCATTCAGTGAAATGATCTGAATGCAACCAGATCCCTACATTCTGATTCAGTGGTGAAATATCGAATTGCATCAACTAAGGTTTCAGTTTGGATGCATGGTTATCCAGTTGTACTCCACAGGAAATAATGTGTACAAATACCGACATGTTTTTAGCTAGTCATTGCAATGCTATAGATATCTGAAGTTCCACTTCATGACTACATTTCACTAGGTCTGAATGTCAAAAGTGCTTTGACTGCTGTCAAGAGCTTCTGATTTGGAGTTCTTAGACAAAGGATGAGGCCGTCAACTGAGAGTTAAGAGAAAGTGATTATTACAGAGTGAAGCCAGGAATATGGCTTGGTTATTTTTGGTTGCACCTGCTTATTTTTGGAGAGAGTAGCAGGGACCCTCCTCTAACTGTAGACCAGTTAATGGTCAGGACTTTAGGAGGTGTAAGCTAAGGCTTTGTGTTAGTGGTTCAGCATGCTTGTGAAAGTCTTGCAAACTCCAGATTGAGCACGGGTAAGGCTGATGCAAAATGTCCTGTTACGTGCAACTGATCCAAAGGTTATGAACGAGTAACAGCAACAGATAGGAGGAAAATCAACCATTTAAAAGTGGTAACTCCTAATTCATTTTCTGAAAATCGTCAATTTCATGATATGTCAGATCTCAATAGAAAAATATTTGAGCATGCAACATTGTCCAAGGAAACAGAGCTCTGCCCTTACATGGGAGTGGACGGAACATGACCACAAATGAATAGAAAAAGATGTACTGATCGCTGGACATTATATGGCCCTTCACTGAGTTAAAGGAAAACAACATATGTTAGAAGTTACAAATATATAGTTCCTTTGTTGACATTGACTGTAAAAATATGTATAGCTTTGACGAATTGCCTTTTACATGTGTTCTATTGAGGCAGTCCGTTAAAGACACAGGCTTAGTTTGTGTTTCCTCCCAACGTACAAACACCATTCTGTAAAGAAGTTCCTGTTATCCTGGCGAATCCTGTCGAAATTCACAATTCTATAGGCACACAATAAGGCTGCTGAATTTCACATATGTTCGGGTGTCAACCAGGCCAGCTTCTACATTGCTGACATCTGGCTGCCAACCGGACTTTGCATCATCAATGGGCGGGCACTGTTTTTCTCTTCTCATCATAGTGAATCATGTGTGGGCAGAATATTGCTCCCTTTGCACCAGTTTCGTAATAGTATTGTTTGTCTCTTACGGGTAGTGCCACTGAGATAATCTGGGTCCGAATAGTGCAGGAAATGCTGCCCAATGAGCGATGTACTCTGGGAAAACCCCATGCCCCCCTTGTTATGTGTCCTATGAGCCTTTGTGTCACTGTGACCTTGGCATCTGGTCACTGTTTAGACATGTTTTACCCTATATGATTCACGTACTGTGGGGCCAAAACATTGCCCATCCTCAATTAAGAGTTGTATTGCATTTTTCCAAAAGTGTGATAGACCATCGCCTGAAAACAAGCCCAATTAGCTGTTCTATGGTGTGAAGCCCAATCTGGACGGTCTACAATCCCAGGTTAGCGCCGTGTGCCATACAAAAGGAGAAGTTTCCTTGTGTCTGTAAATCCGGCCCCACCAACTCGCAAGGGCAGTCTCGCAACGCAATTCCAGTCAAACGTTACACTGAATGAGAGTACCAACAGCAACCCCAGACACGTTTCTACTTTGGTGCCATCAGTAATGTGCAGCTGAGGTGCAGCGTCCCCCTACGTACAAAGAGTAAGGGCTCCACGGCTTGTTTACCCTTTCTAACATAAGGTGAAAGTCCTGGCGTTTAACATTTGCCAGAAGCGTGAGACCCCCATCTATGGAGAACAAACAGGGTAAAAAACCTCTTCTCTTTTCCAAATCAGAGGAGAAATAATAATGTATCTGTTTGACCCTCCCACAAGGACAGTCCAGCACCAAACGTTTATATTGCATTTGCTTATACAGATTTTTTTTTTTATCACAATAATATGTTTCCTTATTACTCAACTCAATTTTACTTACTTTACCAACCTGGGATGGATGGAAGCTGAAGCTCCCCTGTTAGTATTCAAACCGGTGGATTTTAGGTTCCATGCAGAATGCTGCAACAAGAACTGTACTACCATCCATCCTTACAATTTTTCACCCATCTACCCAGCCGTTGACACATTTTTTAAGGTGAAGCACCCTAATCGCAGTCACTACCTGCCCCTAACCCATGTGCCAAATATGACACATTGCTAATAATTGTTCATCTGTTGCATGCTTCCATAATTTGTAGACACCAACTTAACTCTGTTTAGCCTACTGTAAGATATGAGGACCATACATGAATAGAGCAAGACCTTCTCTATGATGCACTGCCTTAAACCTATCTAAAGGTGCTTTAACATCATCCCAAGAACCCCCCCAAATTGAAACTATGGGCCCATAATTCCGTCCACTTCTCTCAGTGCAAAAGCATACTTTTGGAACATGTTTTACTCATTTTCCCTATCACTTTGCATTTTTGCGGAGAAGTTAACAGTGATTTGGGCTCTTAATTTATGTCACTTCAAAAATGCATTATTCACTTTTTTTTTTAAAGCATTCGATCTTGCAGATCTTGTTAGGCATTCTCGTATTGTCTTGGTTACCAACCTTCAAGGCCATTTGACTCTATCCTCTGGCCTTATAATACAAATAAAATAGAACATTAATGTTCGGGGTAGAGCAGATTCACTACCTATTACATTGTGCAAATAGCGAAATGTGAGTTAGTTTATTACAAACCTTTAAAGTAACAACACAAGTAAAAACAAATTCCATCAATTCATCATATATTACTAACAAAATTAAAAGCTCAAGCATTTTAATTAAGACCTAAAACATTTCTTATCATAACATCACACACTTAATCCATTCCTAAATAGCCTCTAAAAATATGTTAAGAAATGTCATCCAAATATCTAGTTAAGGCAAATATTAATGTAGATTTTCCGGGCCGACATTGAAGTTCCCACCAGCCCTCTGCGTTTAGTGATGGCATCTCTGATATAAAGTCGCCAAGTAATTCGTTCTCAAGCTTCTCAAGACTGGGCAGAAAAGAGTTAAATGTTGCACGGTCTCTGTTGCACTATTACACAATCTGCAATCTTTGTTTATGGTACGCCCTTGATTACGTGGTGAAATGACCTCTATCATCAGGTCAGTCAGACATCAGGCAATGATGAGGCGGAGACGAAGGGTTCAAAAGGACAACTTCTTTTTTAAGTTACAGTAAAGTATAAAGAGGGGAACAGGAGAGCAGTGGGTTAACATCCGTTCCAGTTGGCTCCCATCCTGCAAGTACCTTCAACTGTCCCTGGCGGAACCTGCACATCATTAGGTTCCATTACACCTCTAACATTACACCCATAAGACCATAGGGACAGTCATGGTAAGGTGATATGTGCATTGCATACTACACGTGGTTTTAGAAATTCCTTCCTGTGAAGCACATTCATCCAAAATCTCATACATAAATCATAGTGATAAGGGCTAGGAAAGGTAACCAAGTAAAGTATTTTGGTAAAGCATTCAGGGGTTTGGTTTCTTTGTTTAGATGCACAAAGAACGTATGTACCTTTTTCCTCGTTTCCGTCTCGATCCAGTCTCTACACCAAAGCCTTTTTTTTAAAGCATTAGAGTTGATCTTTAACAAATGTTCTGTTGTACCAAATCCATTAGTATCTCTATACGAATCTACGTTGAAAGACCGTATTATTAAAGCTTGATTTACAAAATAGCAGAGCCGACTTGCTTGCATTTTGTAACTCAAGCTTTTCCAAATGTGCCTTTTTGTTCCCACGCTTATGCGGAAGACACCCTCGCAACCCCTGCAGCCCGTAATGCTGAACTGGAGAGTGAGGGACACCCCCGCAACCTGTGCTCCCCGTGTTCGGCATTATGGGCTATGGCTTTTTCAAACAAGTCGGAAGTGCACTAAAAGCACAGTTGGCTTTTTATTTACAAGCTTTTGGTGCAATACCTCTCTATACACCAGTCAACCCACTGCTTCAATTTTTAGGGTCAGTCCTATTGAAAATTGGGACCAATAAGGGAGATTTCAATGATGGCAGAACTTCTTTTCCCTACATGAAAGGATCATGCAAAATTCTGCCCATTTCTCCCAGGCAAACTTCAACATACTATTAGTCGGTCTATCTGGGTTTATAGACTGAGGGAGGGGTCATTATTTCATGATAATGACCCACCACCAAGTTGTGTTCCTCGGCTTTGCCTCTGGCCATAATGGGGAAGGGTGACTAAACCAAGCAATCTTTTCACTCCCGAGGTCTATAAGGTTATTGCCACATTGTCATGGAAGCAATACATGTCATCATTAATGAATCCATTTAATTACAAACTTGGTAAAACTGTACTGGGTGTAACATGAGAACGCATTGGGGATCATGTAAAAGTAAATGGCAGACAGGAGGTCAATAACCATCTTCAGGCGCTAATAGAAGAACAAGGCAAACGTATTGTGCTTCAGAGCAGCTGGTAAAGGGTGCTCATGATGTACACATGAATCCTTTTCAGAGGCCTCTGCCATTGTACTGGGCATGCTCTTCTTTGCAACACGAGGTACATAAACCCTTTGTGGAGTTCACTCCACCCCAAAAAATAAGTGGAAGAGGGAAGGGAACACCTGTGCGAATCCCCTAAGGCACACAGCCAGAGAAACCAATGCCCCAAAGCAGACAGCTCTATCTGCCCCTAAGCCAAATGACTGACTCATCCAGCCACCGAATACGGGATCCTAGGGATGGGGCTATTGTATGGGACATAGTCTGAACGTAATAGATATGGATTGCCAATGTTTATGACATTATTTGATCTGTGGCACCTATTTGCCTGTTTTTGAAGCAGGCTGTGTTCTTGGATTTTTGTTCCCTGCTGTAATTCCATGGAAACTACACATATTCCCTTAAATTGTGATCCATTATAGTGGAACGTAAAGATCCTTCAAGGCTTGGTCAAGCCTTTAACACTAATTTACAGCCATCACCACACACCGGCTCTACAGTAAATTTCCATTTGCACATGCAGCACACCATGCTATTCCATTATGGAGAACCCCATTTTTCACAATACACCTCATCCTTCCTCTACAGCCCTCTGCAATGCAATTCTAATAGAGACCTGCGCACAGTTCTGCCAATGACCCTCCATTGTAATCTGTTGCACATCGTTAGATGACTGTATTTAATTGTATTTGCAAAAATGTAGTAATAGTTGTGTCATGTTGAAGGGAAATTATGCACGGAGGCATGGCCTATGTAGAGGATCTTTACACTTTTGCGATGGTTTTCTGAATGAAAGTAGTTCCCGGGGATGAAAGGTTTCCTTCTGGAGCTATTACATAGACCAGGGTCACTGACTAGTGGGCAGACCATTTAGGTCCAGTATTTACATAGTTACGAATGTACATATTTCCATCTATGAGTGACATTACCAAGAAAGAGCTGGGGTCACTTGAGGTGCATGGGTGTAGTGGGTTGCAGCTACCACTTTGCCTGCTAGCAGGTTGTGCTTGAGCCTGGCCTTGAAAGATTCAAGATTCACTGATGAAATGGCTATGACACCTGGCGAGAGCATTCCAGTGGTGGAGGCCAGTAGAGAGATGGGGTAGAAGTGGGGGAATATACAGGGGACCCAAGCGGCACATCGGCTGCGGTGGGATAAGAATCTCAGAGTCCAAGAGGGAGCAGTATTTAGGGTCGCTGTTAAATAGGATCCGAAGGTTGCGAGTTAAGTGATGTAGGTTAGGAGTGAAGGAGACCGAATGTGGGCGGGAGGAGTATGCAATGGAGGCAGAGAGCAAGATGATTTTCATCTTGGAGAGGTTTGACATCAAGGAGAGTAGAACCATCGAGGCCCTTAAGGCTCTGAGGCTTCATTACAATCATTGGGTTGTTGGGTGGGGAACTGGGGCCATATGCTTTCATTAAAAGACAGAGTATATCACTTTATGGTGCGGTGCAAGTGGCAGAAAACATTCTTGGCTTAGGCTAGATCTAATTTGGCACCCTGACATATCACGTGAGGATGAGCTGAGGGTCCGCCCAAGAATGCAGTCATTAAAGTGGCTATGGAAAGATAGGCAGACCAGTGGGGAAAACAGGGGACTGGTTCTGGAGCTTTGCCCGGTTAGAGAATTGGAAGCTTGTTCACTTACCAATATTGTGCTCATGTAACATGCTTACCACTTAAGGTCATATTAAGAATGGGAATGAGCAACATTAGAGTGACTGAAAGGTTTTTCTGAAAGCCCTTCCTTCAGGGTGGCGACCACCATCTTGACCAAAGGACTCCGGGGGAAGATATCATGATGGTGGACTGTTGGACATCGGCTCATTTCAAGTTTTATATTAGAAACAGAGCCATTTGTATGTTGTAGTAGGAGCTATTGAGCGCTAACTGCATGGTAATGCTACTGCGCTACTAGTGGTCAAAATATGTACATATTTACTTATGTGTGACATCTAATGTAACCTGCCTCAGAAAGTCCTTAGACCTTCTTTATTCTTCAACACCCTCAACACAGCATTCAACACAGAAGAGCACAGAGAAATGAGGGCACTGCAGGTAGTTCACACAGACGTACATCACTCATGCTTTTGGGTCTGAGCTCAAAATAAACTAACTATAGCATAACAGAAGAGGAGAAGAAATGGGTAACCCCCTTAATTGGACTTCATGGCTGATTTGGGACTCACATGTGGCAAGAGCGATAGGAAGATTGGAGCAAGCAAGGATGGAGGGTTATGATTTGAAAGATGCAGAGGCTAGATGGGTTGGGAAGCAATGGGTGTGCTGGGAGGACTTAGACGATACGTTGGATGGGCTTCTAAAATAAAAAAAAGACCAGACATTCGGTGATCCATCCGGGCAGCAACAATCTCACCTGCAGTGAGTGAGAGGACTCGCTATTTGCCACATGGGCGACATACAACTTGGGTAGCATGTTGGATAGAACTGCCATCACATAGTCAGACATAGTGCCCATGTTGTGTTAGAGTGGGACAGAGACAGGGGATTAAAAGCTATAGAAGAAGAAAGACTAACCATACTGTGGAAATGTTAGCAAAAGGTACAGGCTTGGGTTTTGCCCGGCACGCCCCCATACTTTAGAAACACCTGAGATGTTTTACGCCTGATGAGCTTCATCTGATGGAGCAGGAGCTGAACACCCAGTTGATGGGTATTTCTAACATACTGTTCAGGGAGGGCTACACTTATTTTCTAAGGGAGCAGTGACACTGGGGAGTGCCGCCATGAGTATCGTAACCAACCATTGGGTGTGGTGAGGTGAAAGGTGGTGCTGGAACATAAAATTTGGCTCCATCATGCATTGATAATTTATAATGAATTAAATAGTTCTCATGATACAAACATGGGTCACCTAATGCTTTCTTTCTTTTTCTTTTCTCCTCCCCTTCCCTTGCCCTCTTCTCTTCCCTGTGCCTTCTCTCACTTTTACCCCCTTCTAGGTTTTTTGACTTTGTCGTAATTTGCCACAGATCGTATCATATGTGATTCCAATATGCAATATGTAATTAATAATGGTTATATAAGTGCAGTCCTGAAGACGACCTTAGAAGGTCGAAACACGTGTCGGCATCACAAATTTTGTTCACTTACTGTTCATAACATTTGGCAGGGAGATGCCAATGTTTAAAAAAAATATGCTTTCAAAATTCGTTTGTGTTTGACCAACAGTGTTCTCATTTTGGTTACCAGCAAGGCTGGTGAAATACATGTTTTTCATGCTGAGTTTGGCAGGCAGACACCTATGCATTACTAACTGCTCATTTTGCACCAAGCATATATTCATGCAGTTTAACTAAAAGTGCTTCCACTGTGAGTGTGAATTTTTCTTTGAATTACTTTCAATTTTTTCTTCAAATAAATACAGCCACACAGGCAAAAAATTGCAACCAGTATTGCTTTTTCCTTTTTGTAAATCAATATCATACACTTGGAGAGCGCAGTTAGCAGAGGTTATCCTGTTTTTGTTTACTTAAGAATATGTCTATGTTTTAAGGTACATATTTCCTTAATACAAATTCCTGGAAATTAAAGTGCACATATCAGATATAGTTATAACGTGTTCGAGAAGAAATAATGTTTGACATGCAAACAATATAACTGTCTACATAAAGTAAAAGTTTTCTTTTGAAACAAATGTGTTTTTCTTTTATTGCAACTTTCAGTGTCTGTGAATTACAACACAGAGTGGGTTGGGTGTTGCTGGGTATTTCAAGGGAGTATTATTTGTGAGCTTTTAAACACCTGGGGTCTGGCATATGGTTTATTGCAAGGGTGTACATTGTTGGGTGAGGGTGTTAAATTGGGTGTGGTTTATGATTTGAATGAATGACTGCTGTTTGTCTTGGTAGACAATGGGCAAGGCAGATAGATTTGTGGTGGGGTCTGTTTGTTGTTGGTGTGATTAGTTAGGTGTATGTATGGTGGGAATAATGGTTTACTATTCGGTATCAGAGACAAAGGAAACACAGTACCACTTGGTGCTGATGTTGGTGCAAAATGTGACAGTCACAGTAATTCCTCTGATGTAGTCCTCATGGAATTCTCATGAAGTCGTGCCACCTCATTCAGGAGTTGCATTGGACTCATCCTGAGGTAATGCTACTCTATAATGCAGTTGCCATGGATTGATCCTGAAGTCATAACAACCCATGCTAGAGTTGTGTTGGAACAATCCACGAGTCATCACAGCCAATCCTGTAGTTTTGGTGGAATCATCCACGTCATCTCAACCCATCCTGAAGTTGTCATGGAACCATCCTGGAGTAATAACTATCCATCCTGAAGTTGTCATGGAACCCTGCTGGAGTAGAACAAGATCATTATACAGTGAAGTAATCAGAAGCTCCCCCTGGAGAAGGTATTTTGATTATTGTAATAGCTCTAGACTAGGGGCGTCATTACAACTTTGCCGGTCCGGAAACAACGGTGGCGGTAAGGCTACCGGCACCATTGTTTCTGAACCGGCAAAGTACAAGTTTGCGGCCTGATGCCGTTCTACCCACCAGGTCTGGCCTGGTGGGCATAATGGCACCGAGCCGCAAAAGTTCATGGAAACACCGGCACCGTTATTAACAGTGTTGGTGCCTCCATGGTCGCCATTCCCATTGATTCCTACGGAACACAAATGGGGATGGGGATTAACAATTGCCGCCGCCTGACTTACCGTACACTTACCGTACCGCCGGGGCTGTAATGTCCCGGTTATTCCGGCAAGTTAGTCTGCAGTAATTCGTTATAGGTCCGGCGGCAGCCTGCCAGTTTTACCGGCACAACTACTGCCAGACTCGTAATGAGGCCCTAGATCTTCTAATTTAAACAATTTGGCCTATACTCATACTTCAGTATGGCTTCAGACGATCTCCCAGAACTAGCCATTGATTACTTCCAGGAAGATCTTTCTTTCTGACTTTGGTAATCTATCAAGCACGTGCTACAATGAAATACAAAAAGAATAGGCTCTGTGAACACCTCTGATCACTTGCTACATAGATAGGGGCTCAGGGAAGAAGGGATAGGGTGAGGTGTCACTTCTCCAGAAGGTAAAGGGATTGTCCCGGGAGGATAGCTCAGGGGCAACGTGCTCGCTTTGGAAGCAAGACAACACAGAGCACCACAGGTTTGATCCCCGGGTCCGCACTTATAAATAACCTATCATATCATATCATTAAAGCTAACACAAATGGGTAACAACCACATATGCAAATTATTGGGGAATCAAGACCTTAAAGATAACCTAGAAATGCACCAATGCCATAGATGTGCACTAATTTCATGAGATTGAGAATGCATCACTTAAACATTCTAACAGCAGAAAGTCCCTCAAAGGAATGCAGGGAGAAGAAAGACCATGCCGACTGTGGGTCAGCACTCAAAACATTGTTTACATTTTCTTGTCATTCCCTGGGCATTTAGGATGTGGACGACTCACGCATGTTCTTTATGAACACAGTCTGCAACAACTCCAGTGTAGTAACCTGACACCATGTAAATGTGCTAGGCTGCATAGATACTAATGCAAAACTCATTCAATTGTGTCGTTTTTGGAATGCTGACTGTTTGGAAAAATAGAGTTTAAGCGAGGGCTGCAGTTCAGTCTGCAAACATCTGGGTGCAAGATTTGCTTTGGTGGCTGTCGCACATAAAGACAGCTAATGGCCTGAACAGGTCAAATAACTCTGTACCTTATATCACCTGAAACCCATGACATTGAATCATGCAAAGTCAACAAGAGTAGCCGGACTGAAAATCGAAGTTAGCCTTGGAAGAATTCATCATACCCGCCCCACTAGGCATCAGGCAAGTACTGCATGTGGAACTGTGAGTTTTAGATAGCCTTGAGGTGAGTCTCCCACAAAGAAGATTTTGAAAGTGGGCTGTACAGTGCTTTGCAAAGCATCTGTTGCAAAATAAATTGGTTAAAAAGCAATCATATTTTTGGCCCGTTTGCTAAATAAACTAATAAAAACAAATACAAAATAAATAAAATATTCAATTTCTTCAAGGTTTGGCAACTTAGCAGGAGCATTATTCTTCCACTGAAGCAAATCTTGTATGTGTCTGTCAGAAATGGTGTCGCAAAAGGAACCATGAGAGGCACAGCAAACAAATATTAGCATCAGTCGGATGCAGTATTCCTAGTTATAATAATTGACCGTTATGAGCACTGGACTATCAGAAATCACCTCGTTTTTCCAAGCAGATAAGTGTTTTTGTGCTATGTACGACTTATAATAAGGGTGACATGTTTTTATATAACGCCGCATGCCATATTCCTCCTGCTTCCAATGTTGCAATAACTTGTATTATTATCTTCCTGAACAGCATTCAATGTATTGAAATGAGAAGGATGAAGGACTGGTCGGCCCTGCTTGGATGTGACGGCTGGTTGCACAAAGGTATCCATAGCATACAGTTTACTTGCTGATTTATCTTACAGGGTTAATAACAGACTTTTGTTGCCAGTTAATAACACTTCATTGGATTGCTGCTATGTCTATAATTATCATCCCTTGACCCTGTCACTCTTGGCTTCCTCCTTGAAAACCGATCTACACTTGAGCTTACTGTAACCCTGATGCTCGCAACCTGCACCTGGATATCAGCCTCTCCAACCAGTCTACACTTCCCATTGTGGTGTACCAGAAGAAGGAGTCATACTAGGACTTGGCATGTTCAAAGATATTTTATTTAATTTAAATAATAATAAAAATGCCTATCTAATCCTATTGATATGAGGGTAATTCCCTACCAAATAAACTAAACTAAGGGTGCTCACCAATGGTCCAAACACAATAGTCATCCTCCCAAAACCTAATTGGAACCTGGCCCTAGCACTTTGGAAAATGTAGCAAAACGATAGACCAGAGCAGTAGCCTCTCCAGTCGGACATTGCTTGGTCAGACTCCTTGGGTTTCCTCCCAAAGAAGGTTCTTCAAGCCTTCGGAATGACAATCAGAAGTCTTCACACACATCCAACACTTTCCGTTCTTTAAAGGGAAGAAAAGGAATTTTCTTAGTGTTCCACCACTTTTGAGTTTGTATTTGATAGTGGTTTTGTTTTGGGTTTGAGCAATGGAACCCTCCAGATTTTATCTGTTCCTAGTCTTTATTACTATTATTTGTACTTCAAGGACTCCCCAAAGACATTCAGCCCTTTGGTAGACTTAGTTCAGTAGGGTCTCAATTGGGCACCTTCCTGTGTCCAGTGTTCCGGATTCTCAGGCTCCCATAACTCTTTTGGCTCTCAGCCTTGTATAACATTGTCACTTGTATTTTGATGGCTCCTCCGAACTCTCTGCCCTTCTTATATGCTAAGGTCTGTGCCGCCTTGGCTGGGTGTCTGCCCGTGTCCATGTTTTTTTTTGGTGGCTGCCGCAACACTTTTGCCAACATTCGGGGATACAGCTGCACACCCCTCTCCCCGGTCTAACCATTTCAGGAGCATTCACTTACCTTTGTTTGCCCAACTCACCAGTTACCAAACTTCTTATGCGGAGGCCGGTGATCTGATCTCTCCACTGCGGCCTCGCCTCTGTATCATTTAACAGGTCTCAGACCCACCATTGCTTTGGTGTGGTTATGCCACCAGGCAAGTAGGTCCTTATACCATCGCCATCTCTTTGACTGCTCTGACTTTGTTGTCTTTCTGGGCGGCAGCCTTCCAGCATCTCCCTTGCGATCAGGTCGATCTCCACGAAACCGCTGTCTCCATGCTCTAGTGTGGTTCCACCCCTCCAGGAGGTTCACCCATCAGAGGATCGCCTCTGTATAGGATTCTTTATCCTCCATTTAAGGTTCCTTGTCTTTTTGTTTTTGTTGCCAAAAATGAAAGGGCTGTCTCATTTCTCTTTGACTGTTGAGTTCAGGGGGAATTCAGCATTGCCTGAACCCAAAGGTATTGAAGTAATGTCACTATTGGTTGAATCCAAAATAGAAGTAACATCAGTCTTTTCGATTCCCATATATGCAGGCAATATATTTTTGATAGGGAGGTATTCATAGGAATGGGAGTCCACTCACATTGAGCACCCACATTCCCCGACCCCTAGCAGGGGTCTTGCTTAGCAGACTCACCTCACCAACCACAAAGGGGGTGGCTCACATCTGTGCTGAAAGTACAAATAGTCAAGGTTGTCGCATACCCCTCCCGTTAAATAAGTAACTCCCCATCAATGGGAAGAGGAAAACGGCTAAAGAAATCAACACTTCCTTGTTCTTCCTCCTTGCGATATTCCACCAAAAAAACATCTCATTACCTAGACTTGGATTTTTTCCTTAGACTCATCCAGGCTAGGGGTGAGTGGTCTGGTACGAGCCGGAATCATCTTCCTGTTAGGTAGTAACACAGGCTTACAATTGCCCATTCGATGGCCAAGACTTCCAATTGAGCTGTCACATAGGATTGTTCTCTAGAGATCAACTTTCAACTTTTGTACAAGATGGGATGTTTTTTGCCATCATGTTCTTGTGACAACACTGCTCCCAAACAGACCTTAAAGGCCTCACTCTGAAGGATGGATTCACGATGGAAGTCTGGCATTTTCAAGACAGGTTCTTGCCAAAGGATTTGTTTTAAACCCTCAAAGCTTTGATAATCATCTTTTCCCCAGGCACACATTTGTGGGTGAGACTTCTTTAATTTTTCTGTAAGGTTGGTGTCCAAGGTGAAATAGTTGGGTATAAAAAGGTGGTAACAGCCTGTTAATCCTAGGAAAGCTTGAATGTCTCATTTTGTCTAAGGCACGGGTGTTTGTTGTACCACCTTGACTTTTTCATGTTGAGATTTAATGAGCTAATTTCCCAGGAAGTTCCCCAGATACTTTCCAGCCACCTGGGCCAAATGGCATGTCTTCAGGTTTGCTCTCAGATCTGCTCTCCTGAGGGCTCTTGCAATCCCATATAGATGGTGCATGTGATCGGGCCAGGTCTTGCTGTGGATGATAATATCATCCAAGTATGGTCCAGAGAAACTAGAGTGCGTTCTAAATATCTTGTTCATTAACCTCTGATATGTATCAGGAGCTCTGTGTAAACCAAAGCACAGTACTTTACATTGGAAAATCTCTTGCAGAGTGGTGTTGGTGGTCTTTTACCTATCTGTGGGAGTTAGGGGTGCCGGCCAGTATCCTTTGGTTAAATCAAGAGTGGTGATATATTTAGATGACCCTAATTTCTCAATGAGTTCATCAATTTGTCAATTCATCAATTTTTGGCATGGGATAGTTATCGAATGTAGGAATGGAGTTTAGCTTCCTAAAATCGACTGGCATAGTAGGGGCCTCGACAGACCCCATGGTGCGGTTGGCCCCACCAGTACATGTCCTGGGAGGGGGCCCTTTTAAAAAAAGAAATTTCAACAAACCCCCTCAACCCCAAAAATTACACTGTTTATTTTTTAAGTCACTCTGCCTTCATAAAGAAATTATTTCCGTTACAGTTCGGTCTTTTATCGGAAATCATTTCTTTATGAAGTCAGAGTGACTTAAAAATGAAACATTTCTTTTTGAAGTAATAGGGCTCCCCTCCACCCCATGACATGGAAGCCTCAAGATCCTCTGCAGATGATGGGAAAAAGCTTTAATCACCCCACTCCAACCCAATATGCAAGGCTTGCAAACTCAGGATTCTTTTTCACAGCAATGTAAAACTTACCATTTTGAAGGTCTGCAAGATCTGGCTGCACCTTAAGTATCACTCCACCAAAATCCAACTATCAACCCCTCTCCTCAGCTGGCTGGACTGTTTGTAAGACTCGCCCTCTATTCTTTTGTTCACCCTAAATAAAGTATTGAACTTTACAACCCATACTCTTGTTAAAGTACCTCCCTGATAGGCCAGCTATCCACAGCACCTCCATGAGAGATGCACCTCTCTATAGGAGCATCCACAATTCAAATAGCTTCTGCTGATGTTAAAAGCCATTCATTGGCTTCCACCCTCCCCAGCATCTAGTCAACTATTAACTCTACTACTCTCCGATTCAGATTCTGTGTCCCCACACCCTACTCAAATTCTCTATTCTTCTCATTCACCCTGTGCCTCCTCTCACTTCCACTCCTTTGCCCGCTGTGTTCATAAGCATGCCGTGTGTTCATACCTTTCAGATGGCTTGCTCAAGAAACACGTCGCTCTTCATGGCCTTAACGGACTTGTTTTAATGGCAGTATGCCTCGCCTGAATCGTATCCCTGCACACATATAACTGAATCTATGTGTATGTGCTTGTTTATCATTGTATTGAACGTCTGTGCTGGACTCACTCCATACTCCCATCTTCATTCACTGTTGCCACGCAAGTGCCCACTTACCATGTGTTTGTATGTGTTCTATTTGTAAAATGCACATTCACCAGTAATGGTTTCTTGAGGTGGCATATTAAAAACGTGCTACATTTCTTTGAATGATGCAGTGCTTAGTCTTTCTTCTCTTCTGCGGGATCCGACATGCCTCACATATGTCTCTCAGTCTTTTCACTGTTTAGTTACTGCTTGCAGTGCATTTTGGGCTTTTGTGTACCTCTGTATATCAGTACAAGTTTGCTTTCACTTCTACTGATAAAGCTCTTTAGAGTGAAACACAGTGAACAAACATGGCTGCTGCTACCTTCAGGATTGTGGCAGTTTCGTTCTCTGTGTTCGGTTTTAAGAAGGTGCCTGAAGAAAAGATGGCTGCTGACAGAAGGTAGTAGGGAATGGGTAGAGATCTCTTGGTTGGACCCTCTTACAAAGAAAGCTCGGCACTATGGTAGAACCAGAAGTACTGCTCTATCTTTATATATTACGCCATATGCTATAAGGTAACTTTCCACTTGATACCCATAGACAAAAACATGGCATTTGACACATTTTAACAATATCTAATAAGCCCCTTATTTTCAGTTCATGAATACACCTAAAAAGACGCAAAGAATAAATACATGGTTAATACAAAGGTTTTTGAAAACATTTATAGCTTAGTAACATGCCTTACATAAAAAGGTTTCACACATGAAACATTGAACCTACGTATTACCTAGCCAATGCTGAGGGGAGAGAGTACACGTGACCAACGGACAGTGCCATTTTTCACATCTCTGAATCCTACTCAGTAACTCGTGGGAGGATCTTCAGCCTCAAAACCAGCCTGTTACAATTGATCTTGTTGACGTATGTTTCAACGATTGCTACGTCACAAGAACACTTCCTCGTTTTTTTCCGGTTGGTCCATTTACATCTGCAAGGTTACTCATAAGTGAATCTGGAAAGTAATTCATCCATAGCACTGCCCAGGAGGCATTTTAGACGAATTGAAGCGTCAATGCTCCCATTACCACGATATTGGTTACACCAATTGAGCAAATGTATTTGTACACCAAAACCGGGCATGAAAGCAAAACTGATGTACACAACCCGATGAACCTGATTGTGCCATTTTAGTGACCACAAAAATATGCGTGATGTATCACATAAAATCAAACCACCAACATGGGGAGCTAAAACGGAACACATTAGGTCCCACTTAAACCCTCACAAAACCATTTACAAAATGTTGAAACCCACACTAATGTAGGTCACTTACACTTATAAGAAGAGGTAAGTCGTAAACAGTTTCAAAGTAATCTTGTTAAAGAAAATGTCCTGTTTCACTGTGGACAAACAAAGCTAGTGCGTTTTGTCCTTGACACATTTTTTCAATCCTCCAGTGTCATGGAAATCAACAATACCATAAAAAAACATCCATATCTACATTACAAAAATGTTGCACGGAGTAAATGTAAAACTCAAAATCAAAGTGCACAAAAAATAAATCTCGTACCTCTTACAAATAACTGGAATTATCCAGATAAACCAAATGTTTTTAACAAAGTCTATTCGGAGATACTATGCCCCATTATTCTGTGTTCATGATTAACCAATTATAAGTCTTAATTCTGATTACATTGTAACCTAGATAATGTGATAAACAATGATATAGGTTTAGCAGATAGCAGCCATGACTAAGCGGCAGATCCAGAGACACGCCACTTTGATTTTCTATTACACAGACATTTTTGCAAATGTATCAAAATGTTGTTTCTACTTTGATTAGTGCTTGTCTGATTTAGAAGTGCACGGTATCATGAAAGAGTGCGCTCCCTAATGTTGCCATACACCAAACAGCCCGCTTTGCTTGATACAATTATAAATCACTATCCTCGGGTTAGTTTACACACAACAGTCAAATATTCTAAGATCTGCTAACAAAAACCTGTGCATTCAGCAGCGATTACGAAAGAGACAGCAAAGAGAAAACATGGTTATGAGTCGATGCAGGATAAACCCCAAAAAGAAGCAGATGAGTGATAAATAAAGACTTAAAAAGAATGCAAGATCAAATAGGTAGTCAATGAAGAGGTTGTAGAACAAAGGTGAAGAGGCAGTCTTTCTTCAAACAGGTGATCAATCTGGCTGTTGCTGGTGGGGAATGGCGTCCAGACGCCTAGTAAAGAGAACTTCCATCGTCAATGTGAGATTGGGCAATGCCAGTGACTACTGAAATGCAAGCAGGGTGAGATCAAAAGGAAAAAAATACAATCGCAGACTCAGAGAAGAAACAAGACAAGCACGCTGCCTACTTAATCTGGAGAATCAAGGAAAGAATATTTTGAACTTCAAACTGAGATCTTTAAAAGCTTTAACAGGAGGTGGACAAGGGGTGAGAGAGGGCCAAATCGAGTGTGACCAAAGGGTTTGCTATTCAACCGCCCCTGTGTTTTCTGCCCTATCTGTGTTGCAGTTTGTGGTGATCAAGTGAGAAATAGCAGCCAATGATGACTGAAAGTGGAAGATGGTAGATTTCAAATGTTCATCCTAGTGATTGGAGTGAATAAGATCAGCCAAAGGTCGATCATAGATATTGGATCAAAGGATGAAAGAAAATAACCCTAAGGAACACCACAAGAGTGAGAGGACAAATAAGAGAGGTGAAGGTGAGGGAGAGATGCCACACGTGATTGTGCATTAAAGGGGGGAGAGGGGATAGCTCAGGCGCAACGCGTTTGTCTTGGAACCAAGACAAAGCAGCGGAACACAGGTTTGAATCCCGATCCCACTTAGAAACCCTAGTGAGTTTGAATCAACTGTTTAAGATGTTGCAGCTGACAGTGTGAACAATTGTCAAAAGAACAAGCATGAACAAGGGTGAGATAATTCTGTCAGTTACCGTTTGCATGTTGTCCAAATATTGCAGGAAGTTTGGATCCTGCAAATCAGGTCAATAACCAGCTTGTGGAGAATGCAGTAAATCGTGAGACACTGTTGAATATGATGCTCTAGTATACAACCGACTTGGGGTTTTTAGTAGGGGCCAGAAAAAGGAAAATCTGATAAAAGCATGAGCTAACATCAATCTCAAGAGAGTGTTTCTTGCGAAAAGAAGAAAGAACTGCAGAACTACAGTAAGGTTGAATTTAATGAGTTCTAATAGAAGAATACAAAGCTGGTAGACTGTTTCAGAAATCTAATAGAACAGGCATTATGAAGGGAACCACTCTTAGAACGAGACAGCTGAGAGAATAGGGGCAGAGGTAGCCAATCCAAAGGAGTCCTGAAGCCAACGTTTCATAGTGCAGAGTTGTTCATGGTTTTGTCTGATAACATATCAAAGCCCTGAAAGGAAAGTGTGGGTGCTGTATTAAGAACCTCCTGTGCAAATGTCAAGGGGGCATGCCCAGTGGTTCAGTAAAGTTGATGTATCATGGATGTAAGGGAGCATAGGGTAGTGAGTCATAGAAGGAAGGCCGCTATGTTCCCTTGCATATCCGCTGCAGTGGATGGGTACAACAATGGTGGGGCCTTGTCAGAACCCTACAAGGAACACCTAAGAGAGCTGAGAGGCAGCTAAAAAGTGGACCTACCAAGGGTACAACGAGAGAGGGAGAGAGAGAGAGAGGGGAAGAGAGAGATGGAGATGGAGGTAGAGAGAGAGAGAGAGAGAGAGAGAGAGAGAGAGAGAGAGAGAGAGAGAGAGAGAGAGAGAGAGAGAGAGAGAAAGACGCGTAGGCCATCAAACAGTGTCCAATCATATACTAGGCTTGGACAGCTGCTATCCTGATTTGACTTTAGCCGGATTCCGTGTTCCTGCTCTGCACCATCACATGATCCTGCTGCCGGATATGCCTTGGCTGAAAACAACAGAGATCCTTGAGGCACTTGAGCAAGGTGGGATAATCACCAAGCAAGGCATTTGAATGGCCGTGCACAGATGTGTCAATGGAATATATATATATATAAAATCAATGCTCAGAGCACTGACCTTACCCTAATGTAAAGAGTTTCTGATATAAGCCTAACACCTAGGTCCACACACACACACTCCCCACCTGACCTAAGACTGGGAGATCTGCTCCCCTTCTGTTTCTTCCCTTGGTTGCTAATAGATCCCTTGGTGCCAAATAACCCTCCCAGTTTCTGTCTCCGTTAGCTCCCTGGCATCACTGCTTCCCTCCCTGTGTATTTCCTCCTATCACTGGTAAGGCACTCCAGTACTTACCCAAGCTAGGTCCACCCTCAATAAATACCCTAACATTTAAAGATATTACACGCACAATGTCCTGTTTCTTATATCAATACATATTCCATTAATGAATAAACATCCTTTGTTAACGCTATGAAGTTTATGGTGACAGAATGTTAAATGTATTAATTTTCTTGGCGAACAGCTACCAGCTGTAGACATTGTGATTATTTTAAATAAAAAGAAAAAAATATTGATAGGGAGATTCTATACAAAGAGAAGCATACTGTGATATTAAGGCATATCATTGAAAACTGCGTTATGCATGTAAGAAAATAATCTTGCAAAAATAGCACAATTACAGCAATCTCCTTTGTATTTTGTGCACTGCCATATAGTGACGTTTCTTCTGACACAAAAATGGACCAGAAGGTGGACCCGCTCTATTTCTACGCATTTAGTGCAAACGTGGAAAAAACTAGACCTGGAAAATGATCAAAAGCAAACGAATGACTGACATCATAAGATCTTCCTTCCCCTTTATCCAGGCACTAAGAGCCTACCCGAGAGAGGTGAGCTCTTTTCCTGGTTTGTGCTGCCTCTCCTTTTCCTGGCTTACTTATACACCCCAGACCATTTGTTCCTTCTTGGGGGCCGGGTCCCCCCCCCCAGCCCCTTGCTGTTATATTTCACACCTTCCCAGGTGCTGTTTCCTGCCCTTTCTGGGCTTTTGTTTCTTGTGGTGCCTTTCGGACGCCCCTCCCTACTGCTTTCGCGCTGTTTCCCCTCACCCTGCGCCTAAACTCCCAGGCCCTCCATCGGCCCGCATTTCATGCGACTCGGGGCCTGGGGCATCCTCAGCTGAAATCCATGCCCTGCAGGCACATTTCAAGAAGCAACACAATGGGAAGTAATACTGCTCCATGTTGCATACTTACTTGATTGCAGGGATATTTTCCAGTTGTCTTTGCACTTTTCCATCCTTCCCACTTGTCTCCCACAGTCTTGTGTGGGCGTTTTGGCTGTGATTGGGCAAGTAAGTCAACTCACCGCAGGTCTACCCTATAACTAAGAACTCCCAGAATAGTATTGCCCTCTCAAGTGGTTAAAGGCAATGGATAAAGATGAAGCCCGGTTTTGCCAGCTTGCCCCCAGCACTGAACCAAAATTCATTAACCTAATTGTTACTCCCTGTCATTCCTATTTCAGATCTCACACCCCCATCAAACAGTAAAGGAATGTGTGCTCACTGTGATGCTTCCGCAGTGCTCAGTTTCACTGTGAGGCTAAGTTCTGCTCTTGCACTCTGGAAATTCTCGCCAGTTGGTTTGGCCTGCTGAGCTCCACCCAAACAGACTAGTTATGATATGATATGATGGGTTATTTATAACACGCTTAATACCCAGAGGATTCTAAGTGTGGATGCGGGGATCGAACCTGTGTTGCTCCTGTCGTCTTGCTTCCAAGACAAGCAGTTGCCACTGAGGTTCGATATTCTGCTAATTTGCGGTGCAGGGATTACTGCATCTGATTTGCATTGAGGCTCCACCCTGAAAATCTGCACTCTGATGCTTACCGTGTCTAATGTTTGCACTGCAATGTTTTACCCATATTGATTTGCACTGCAGCTTGGCACTGAATTCCTGTACTGCTCTTGACGTTTTGCTCTGAGTGTCTTGTGCTTTGTGGTGTAACTCCCAGATTGTTTGACCTTTAGGGTTGGTCCCTATTGGCTTGCATAACGAGGCTCACCTCTACTAATACTCATTGAGACCTTTTGCACAAGCTGGTTTGCATGGAGAGATTTGCACCTGCTGTGTTGCACAGTGACATCTATTCTGCCAAGTTGCATTGAGCGTTTATGAAAATGTGCATGTTAAGGGGCAATCAAACATTTAATACTCAGGAATCCTTGAATAGTGAATAATGTTCCCAGCATATCGGCTAATCAGTTCTTGTGCTCCTGTTTGATGCCTAGTAAAACTGCACATTGATGACCTTTTCAGTCCCCTACCACAACTGATGACACATCTCAGCACACCACTATATTAAACACAAAAACCCAAACAAACACAAGGCACATATCTGACAGGTATGAATAGATGTTGGTCACAACAGAAACCCATACTGGAAGTGCATACACTAAGTCACAGGCCTACCCCATGATAGCAATGCACAGACACATGCACCACAACAGAAACCAACCACATGCTTACCAATCTCTGGGTACACTCAGGCTGTGTGCTAAGCACTAGGTGCCACTAACACCTAGAAGCCTATCTTGTGTGTAGAGCCCTTTTCCCTTGTGATTTGTAGGCCTCCACGTGACAGCAAAGCAATCTTGCAGTGCTCCATCGGTTGCTGCTGACCAAACCACAGTCCATTCTCTTACAGGTCCCTAAGCATCAACAGACTATGAAATGGCAGCACTTGTGCTACACAAACCAAACAACTTGGCATAAAGTCAACTATTTTAATTGAAAATGTAGAAAATGAGCAGGTAACCAATTACTGTGCATATTACATTGATTAAATATAGCATACTGCAAACTCTATGATGCACAACAAGTATGTTTTAGTCCTTGCCAAGGACAATTTTACTTCCTTGGTTATAAGTATAATGTATGCCCATTAACCAACACGTGTTTCACTGCACAGATTTAATACGTTTCCAAACCTAGGGTGAGCTGCTTCAGGGCTCTTAGGCTATTAGGTAACATTAGTCAATGTCAAAAATAACTATTATCATACGTACACATTTGTGTCATAATTGTAAGCACAAATATGTCTCATAATCACAACAAAAAATATTTTGTATCAAATCTGGGACAACCGTTCAACAAGAAAGAAAGTGAAAGATTAAAAAATCAAAAAACAATTCAATCAATTAATGTCTTTCTAGACAAGTAATGACATCTTAACAAGTCAATACTATGTTATGGTGATTCTACAATGCACAGTTACAAATATAGTCAACGTTTCTGTCCTCTTTAAATAGGTTTATTCTCAATAACTGAGATGCCTACCAGATGAGATAACATTTCACAAATACAATTCATGTAGAGTGTTTTCTTGGTCTCTCATTAAATTAATATACTGTAGAAGACAATAATACTTTTGTATTCTTGGTTTTTCGTAAATATCCTGAATGGTGGTCAGTCAAAATCTCGAAAACAAAATCTCGAATGACAAAAAGCCCGAAACAAAAATATCGAAAAAAAAAATATCGAATTTTTTATTTATTTATTTATATATGTTTTTGGGGTCAGGTAAGTAAAAAAAAAAGGGGTAAAATAAAAAAAAAATGGGGGAACCCCCCCATTTTGGAAAAAAACACATTGAAAAAAAAATTCGACATTTTTTTTTTTCGGCCTTTTGTATTCGAGATTTTTGTTTTCGAGATTTTTTGATTCAGTATTATCACTATAAACCATCCTGAATACAGAAAAAGCTTAATATAATAATCAGTATATCCTTACTTTCTATCCTTGTTATTAATGCGATCTTTTTCTTTGCTATCTTCATTTATTGATTGCTTCAAAATGTTACCTAATGATAGGAATGTAAACCTATTATAATTATTATGACCAATTCTACATCGATCCTATGAAATTAACTAATATATTTAAAAATTACTATATTTCAAAGTACAGATCTGATCCTTCATGGACGTGTCCTTACCTTTAGTATACTTATTTTTCAAATTCAAAGTGTCTGGCATCATGAACACCGCGTGAAAAAAGAGTGTTCCAATTGCTACTGGTCGCCATCTTGTCTTGCTTATATGTTTGTTTTTCAACATTCTCTCAACCCACTCACTCATCTTCCCACCAGAGATCAAGGTAAGCAAACCAAAACGTGGGCACAATATACAGTATCCAATTGGCCAAGGTTTAGCGCCGTAGGGTCTGGGTGAGCGCAACAGTATTAATGCCTATTACATTACATTCTTTATTTGCCAAACTATATTGAATAAAACGACGCTCTCACTCCTTCTTCCTTTCGCTTAACCATGTGTATTTGAGAAATACATGCCTGAAAACATTTTCGGAGAAATATCTGGCACTAGTGATCTGAATTCCCTGCTCTTGTCTCGCTGGGTCAAGCAGAAAGTTATCCATGCTTGCGCCCATTCACTCTCGGCCTCTTGTATCCCTGTCCCTCTACCAAACCCAACACATCTGTCCTCCTTTCCCATGCACCGCCTCACCTCTCTCCCCCTTCTCCTACCAGCTTGCCACATTTCTGCACCGTACCTCGTCTACTCATTTGGTTAACACACACTCCTTCCATCTCGAATCCCCTCAGCTCTCTGCGATGCTTTTCTCTTCTCTCTATTCCTCCATTACCCAGTCCCCCTTCCAGCTTTGCCTTTGCCCATGACCACTGCTTGCTGAGACTTGCCACACCTCTCATCCTTCTTTGCACATTGTCCCGAGCACGCCTCACACTCCAGATGCTGCCTTGTTTCTTTTTTGGTTTCTCCCCTGATTTTGGAGAGTGGGGGTTAATCCTTAAAGACCCTTGCTTTGCTTGGTGCTGTTAAGTTAAACTTCTTGGCAATGAATCCCTAGCACTGCCCAAAGCCTCAAACAGTTTTGACAAATAGTTGCAATTTGGCATGAAGCGCAATATTGGAATGTTATAATATTATAATTATGTTTTCTTACGTAACAGTAACAATATTGGAAAGAGTAAAAAAATGTCCAACATATGGGGACGGCTTTAAAGCAGACAAAAACACAAAAGAAGGAACATTTCTGTATAGTATCGAGTGTGCCAAATTCACTCTTCTCCGGAGACTGTACATTCTGTGTTGATTGACCCAAGACAAGAGGATGTCCACTGGTATATGGTCCACAGAACAAAGTGCTCAAAAACATAATAGACAAGACCTCAACGGATTTACAGGTAGAAGACTATGGTGGCAGCCTGGCAGGGAAGGTGCATCATTCACTTGACCTTTGTGCAAATAACTTCCTATTCCATCGTTAGGCTCAAGCCTAATAATTTTGGTAAAATAGCTCAGTGGGTTGAGCACTCGCTGCTGGGATCTATGTGTGACAAATCAACTTCCAAGGTACCAGTGGTCCAGGGATGAATATCGGTTTCTAAACCATTAATCAGCCCCACACCTCTAGTACACCAGAAGAGATCCAAACTGATTAGAAACACTAGTAAATTATAAACCTCTTGTCCAATTTTGGTAACGTAGACAGAACTGCAGGCTTATCTCCGCAAGTTCGTGGATCGTTGGTTGGTTGCAACACAGCGAAAATGCAATTATTACCCAATGATAAAAGGGACTGTCCAGTCAATGTTCTATAAAAAATATCTATTTTATTATTATTACAACATACAGTTCTAGCAAACTACAAAATACAACAAATCCTGGAAAGGAACATAGAGGACAGACAATTTCACGAAGGAAAGGGAAGCACTCTGGATACTGACAGGAGGGTAGTCGGTAAAGTAATCCTTCTTAACTGTTCAAGTTTATTTAGTTTCAGCACGAAGGGAGCAAGGGGTTGTAAATGTCACTAGGGGCCTTCGAGAAGGACCAGGGGGAGAGAACAACAATGAACCTGGTGCTTGAGATGATCTTGATGCTCGACAGCATTGAGCCGGTTCCAGGACGCGTTGCAGCTCCTGCGACAGAGTTCAAGGTGGGAGACAGCTGTGGGTATAAGGCAGCAGACAGTCCGGCAAGCGAGACTGGTCAGATGGCTTCAGGTTGGCCTACACGGCGGTAGGGGTGTCACGGTATTCGTTTTATGACGGTACGATAACCTTCTTTCCAAATGACGGTATATCATGGTTATCGCGGTATAGCAGGTGGAGTTAACTGATCTTAACAAATATTTTCTAAAAGGTCATAAATTGACAGATTTATCATCACAAACAAAACCAGGCACCCAGGGCCAGAATTGGGCTTTTCAACATACTTTCCACTGAAATGCCTTGCTTCCACCAAACACAAACACACATGTGGAGAGGAGGGGGTGGGTGGAGGCCTGCTGCAACTGGCAAAGCAAACAGAAAAGCTTTTCTTAAGTGGTCATTTAGGCTTTTTGCTTCCCCACTGGCTACTGGTGAAGATGAACATGTTGCCATCTTGATAACCTGCATGCCACAGATCAATGGAGGCTGATGGTAGTATACGCTTGTGCACATACACACACACACACACACACACACACACACACACACACACGCACTTTCTTTTTACGTTACAGCCTTTAGTTTACTTGCGGGCCAAAAGGTGTTCAGTAATCACTGACATGTTACCCTTTGGTATGGCAGCAGGGAATACCCACAGAGATGAGTGAATTTCGCAGTGTGACTTATATGTAAATTCAATGATAGAACCAGGGAAATCCCCCATTGCCATATGTTTAGAGATCATTATCCATTATAAATATATAAACCCCAAAGCCGCCACCACAAAGTAAACCCTTTTCCTTCTTGGCACTGTATCTATTCTTCCTATTGCTAACATATTGATTTTGTGTAAGGCACGTGTGGTTTATGGAATGGCATTAAAAACTGCTCCAACTGAAACTACTTGGCAGACGGCACATCCAACAGTGCAAAACCAAGACTGTGCAGCAATTGCTTACTGCAGCCTTTCCAAATCAGATTGAAAAGCACACTTAACGGTATGAACGGTATAACGGTATAAACAATGTGACGGTTATTATTGTTCAATTAAGTGGTTCACGGTATCTTTAACGGTATACCGTTATACCGTTACATCCCTACACGGCGGCTTGGGGTTCTGTGCAGGTTGGTGGATCTGGAACACTGGTGGAGGTGTCTCGGATGGCTTTAGTGACACCAACCTGACAGTCAGTGGCACAGCCGGTCGCAGTTCGAGGGTTGGACTGCCTCAAACATGTACTTAAAAGATGGACGCTGGTTGATGCTTGTTGTGGCACTCCCCCTAGCTTCTTTGCAGGGCTTGTGTCATCCTTGAAGGCGGACGGCCCAAAGTTGAGGAGAGTGTTGGCAGGCAACGGCCTTGTCCACTCTCTGGCCCTTCCCACCTAGGAAACCTGCTGACAAAACCTAGCAGGGCATGCTGTGTGCTGGCTGGGTACCGGTTGTGGAGCTTCTGGATGGGTCCTCTGAGCCTGGTGTCTTCCTCTGTTCCCTGGGAGATATTTAGATCTTGCTTCCCTCTTTTGAAGTTGTTAAATGATCTGCTAAGTAAGGGGCTCAGCAGGAGAAACAGGGAGCAGATGGTTCTCATGTCTCAGAGACCATAGCAAAATATAGAATGGTCAGCTCAGCAGAAAGAGTGATCAACAAATATACTCGAGCAAATCTTACTAATACACCATTCTGGAGAGAGGCAGAACTCTCAAACATGATGATGTCCTCAACGAGAGCAAACAACTCGTAACCATCAACGAAAAAGAACAATGATACATTGACCCTCTGTACCTGGAATACTAGAGGGTTTTCTCATCTCTTTCGCGCAAATATGGATGACCAGTGGAAATATAATCTCATCTGTTTACAGGAGACATGGATTGACACTCTGCCTGGATGTGATGGATATATAGTGACAATGAACCCTGCAATATCTCATAAAGTAGGACGACCTTCAACAGGTCTCCTAACCTTGATTAAAATTGAAGAAAATATGCACGTGGTGTATACTACCAACATCTCACCGTGGATACAACTAACTGTACTAGAAACTTTAATTACAAGGATTACTAATGGTATTTCACACAAAGTACCATTGCAGAGGTTAGCGATATTCAATCTATATTGGAACCATGAAGTGATTCAAACGGATGAATTTGACACCTTATTCTCCGCGATAGACATCCTTGTTTTGGAAACAAAGGAAATTGAAATAATGTTATGTGGAGACCTTAATATTCATATACTTGATAAGCAGGGTCGATTTGTAGATAAACGACAACTATCAGCGAGAGCGAAAATATGGACCAAAGAAACCACCTTTAGGCAACTCCATTGTACGTACAAGATGAAACACAGTCCAAAAACCATCAGTTGGACGAATGGAAAAGTAGCAGAAACTTTAGACTATATCTACATCTCTCCAAATCTAGTCTCTAAAATACAAGCGCAAGATAATACGAGCTCTGATAATAGTAACCATCACATTATCAGCATCACCTGGAAAGTGCCGTATTGCGCAGGAGAGAAAATACAGTTACCCCAGATGGAAACTAATACGGCAGTTACTCGACTGCGTATCAATGATAAGGAAATGAAGAAATTAATTAGTACATACTCATCCACCACGCAGAGTGGCGGCAAACAAATAAACTACGAGTGGATACTTACACCATTCCTACGGACGATACACAAACAAGACTCTAATAAGAAAAAGTATGCTCACGCATATAATTCCCAATTAATGAAAAAGAAAAAAGAAACGCGGAGAAAGATCTCAGAACTAAAAAGAACAAACTGTGCGAACATATGGAGTGACATTCGTAAAGTAAAACAAAGCTACAGAAACTTGACAAAGAATGCAAAAGCTCTGCTTTTACAACATGATGCAGAAACTATGTTAGCACAATTGAAAACCAATAACACGAGAGGTTTGTGGAATCTATTAAATCCGCAAACGGACAATTATCACAAAATAATTCAAGGGATTTCTGAAGGCTCATGGATCAGTCACTATGAGACCATCTACAAACTTATGGCGAGCAAACATCAAATCAGTATGGAGCAGAGAGAAAAAACCCCATGGACAAACGCTTGGACACTTGATTCCATCATAACAATCATAAAGAAGCTAAATACATCAAGAGCTCCAGGACCCGATGGCCTGAGTAACACCCTTATAAAGAAACATCCTGAGGATTGGTCCAGATTTTGTTTACAACTATTCACCGCTATCGAAAAATGGAAGCAATTTCCCATTACTTGGACGAAAGCTATCTTGATACCAATTTACAAAGCAGGTGACAGGAAATCACCCTTGAATTATAGACCGATCGCCCTATTGGATCCGACTGGGAACATTTTTGCCATATTATTGCTCAACAAACTCAACATATGGATCAAAGAAAGTAAAATATTTGACATCAGACAGACTGGATTCACAAAAAGTACGGGAACGCATGTAAATCTCATGATCTTGAATCTACTGAAACATGAAGCGCTGGCTAACAAATACAACACGTATGCAGCATTCATAGATTTGCATATGGCGTTTGACATGGTGAATAGAACAACACTATGGCGAAAATTGTCCATCAACGGTATTGGAGCCAATCATACAACTATACAACAACACAACATTCAGAATTAGACTCTCCCAACAAGGACAACTATCAGCCCCTATTAATGGTGACAATGGACTCAAACAGGGCTGCCCACTTGCAGCAACACTGTTTAAGCTCTACACCACCGAACTGCCTGATCCACCTTGTTTTCAGAGGGCTAATCCACCTAAATTGAACAACCAGCAGATACAACATCTTATGTATGTAGATGACATCGTCATTTTGGATTAAACTCAGGTAGGGCTACAAAGAAGTTTAGGGGAGCTTGAAAAATATATGTTGGAAAACAACTTAGAGATAATCGTCACCAAAACAAAAATCCTGGAATTGACGGTTAGGAAACCACAAAAAAAGAATTTTCAATTCCGTATGAATGACAAAAAATTTACTATAGTCACATCAATCAAATATCTGGGAATTATAGTGAATCAGTCGAAAGTAGAAATACCCTGGACAAATAATTTAAGAATAAAAACATCGTCACTAGCAAGACAAGGTCTAATCTTACACAGAAAATTCGGACAATATTTGCTAAAGCGGATTTTCATCTTCTATCGACAAAAAGTGACTCCCATTCTAATATATGGGAGTGAGTCTCTGATACACCTTGATCAATCAATTTGGGACTGTCTGGAAGGCATGTTTTGGCGGAAAATTCTTGCGCTACCAAAATTGTTCCCAATTAGAAGAATTAGACACAAGATCGCTATTCAATCCTTACGATCAATAGTTGAGTGGAAAAAAATCGATCTATATAGAAAAATGATCAATGAGGACGACATTCCAGCATATAGAGTATTCCAACAAAGGAACAACACAGTGGCTAATACAGCCTTAGCGAAATGGAAAAATACCATGAGTCATGTAATGGCTGCAAACAATATAACTCACGAGATGTTATTCAGATGTTATTGAAGCGACCACAATGTGCAAATCAAAACAAAATATACAGCGAAATGATTGGATACATACTTTGGCAGATGAATTTGAATTGTGCATAGCAGCGCACTTAATGATCTGCCATCATACCTGAAACAATTCCCGGATAGGATGATTAGGGATCAATTTATTAGACTACGACTGAACCAACTACCCACACAAGAATTTATGGCATAAAACAGGCAAATTCCGAAAGAAAGAAGATGCCTTCTGAAGATTCTGCGAGGACAAACAGATGCTTGAGAATCTTCATCATATCATCATGATTTGCCCTGCGCTAGCTGAAAAGAGAAATTGGTTTCGAGGAATGATATCCACGACGGGGCTTGAGGTAAATAGTCATGATAGATGGAACTTCATCCTGTCAGGGAACAACAGGAGTCTGACTACTATCATCATTCAATTTTGGAACCACATTAGCTTCATAAAGTTCAAAGGGGCAGCTGGCACGGTGGACTTAAAGCAGAAAAGAAAAGTGAATTAATTAAATATGGAGAGCAACAGACAAAAGGAAGAAAACCTTTAACTTTAATTTTGTATTGTAAATTGTGGAAATATTAGATTTTATATGTATAAATGAAAAGTTTTTGCAAAAAAACTAATTTTTTAATTTTAAAAAAAGTAAGGGGCTCAGCCCTCTTTTAAAGCCAAATGGGTCACACTGATTGGTGCAGGCTAAGCCTTCCTTTAATGAACCAATCCGGGTCCACACCAACTAACTTCTGTTATGTGTGAGGTCAGGATCAGGATGCTTTGCAACAGGAAAGTTAAGAGGTGACAACATGTACTCCTAAGCCCCACCCATCTTCCTGTCTGTTGTAGATCAAAGTGTCTCTCTGGTTAGCTAAGCCCTCTGTGGCTCTTGATCAAAGTGCAGGTCTCCCTTGAAGTTTGTGGTGAGAACAGAATTCTGTCTCCCTCAAATCACATACTTTGTCCCTCTGAAAGGGAGTTTGCCTACTGTAAACAGTTTTCCCAGACATGACATTCACTGCCCTTCGTACAGATGGATGGGAGCTAGCTTCAAGGTGACACATTGCATATCAAAGAGGTCTTAGTTTTCCTGCCTATTGTGACCAGGCCTATTCACAGGACTGCTTCAATTAACTCTCATCAGTATACGCCACCACAACACATAACGTAGACAATAGAACAGGCAGGGACGTCATTTGGGGGTTGCAAGTGCGACCACATGGTCTCCCTTGCTACCCGTGTGGTCTCCTTTGCTACCCCTGAAAAAAATTACATTTATTTTTTTAACACAAACTGACGTTCCTGGGCTCTGGCCAGCACCATGTGGCTCTTAGTTTCTGGAGTGACTGGCTTTCTTGTCCAGGGCTCTTAAAAAAACAGGGGGTTCCACAAATGTAACAGTGACCCTAAATAAGAAAGAATAGGAATAATAAATAATTTGTCTTTCTGGAATTCTATACAATAAATGCTAGACTCATTAAAGGTTTATTTTAGGCACGCTTCAGGGGTTGAGTCACTGATTTAGTCTGTTCTTAAACCCCTCAAATTCAATGAAAGGTCATATGCCATCGCATCCCATGATGTCATTTCAAGGTGGGGTCAAATGACATCTCTTCCTGTGATGTCATCAGAGGTCAAGGGTTATGTGATGTCACTTTCGCTACCCCTGCCCTTTTGGTGAAATGACATCCCTAAGAACAGGGCAGATCCATGGACCCATTGATATTTAATTAGGCTGGCCATGGGAGGAGGAAGGTGTTGCTATTCTCCTCTGTATTGTATTGTATTGTTTATTTATATAGCGCCTATACACAGGAAAGTGTTTCTAAGTGCTCAAGGAGGGTTGGGAGGGAGCAAGGTAAAAAAACAACAGTCTCTCAGAGCCCTTGAAATTCTGAGACGATAGTAGTTTGCACAGGCAGAGTAAGTGCATAAAAATACATTTAACAGTGAGACATAGCAAATAGGCCTGATGGTGGTTCTGCAGTTTTAGCAGTGCGATTAAAGGGAGAAGACAGGGGAGAACAGACAAACGGTCTTCACGCACGTTGCATTTGGATCGTGCAAGTGCATAGGAGGCAATAGGGAGGGGAAGGTCCAAGTGCACCCAGTTGGTGAGGATTGGGGTAAATGCAGAGAGAGCCACTCTCTTGTATGTTTTTGTGCACCCCTCACTGTCACCTGTCAAATAAATGTGACAGGGACGACTGCGCCTGTAGGCTGTGTCCCCCAGAGTACACTGGACTATGTGTTTGTTGTGCGACGAGCATTAGAAAATGTGAGCGTGTTAGCCACACACATTTTCAGGGGTTGTTCTCCCATCATTCCATTTCCTAAAAAATCAAAAAAGCTTAGGCGGGCACACACTCCCTGTGCGGATGGCCGAATCCCTCAGACTATGTGTGATCTGCAGGTCTCAGGTTTGAATCCCGGCAAGGCCAATTCAGCCTTTCATGCTTCTGAGGTCGATAAATGAGTACCAACTTCGGTTGGGATGAAAAATGTACGGAAACATGTTCTATATACTGTGCTTAGGCTTAGCCAAATAACAAATCCATAAGTGGACGGTTCATGAAATCAGCCACTTTCATCACATCCAAACTGACATAACCCTGTGTTGCATTATTTGTTATCCTATTGTATTGCAAATATTCATATGGAGGGTTGGAGTTAGTCATGGAGAAAGGGGGCGGGGGTCTCCATTTGCATTTTGCTGTAAAAACAGTAAACAGTAAAATAAATATGGTGCAAATGGATTCGGTGATATGGGATGCGAGGAAATCTCATACATTCATTTTCACATATAACCTGACCAGTAGGGGATGTAGTTGGTCTTGGCTGCCTGCAATATACTCACAGCAAATACACCTTTTGTTTAATGAGTGACTAGGAAAAACATGTGCATAACATTGGCACAATAGACCTCGGAGAAAGCAGCTTTGTTTCTTTTTTGATCATGAAACATTACTGCTGATAATTGTAGAACACAAAATCGAAATGAGTTGAGCAATCTCATTTTGTTAATTGCTTTTTTAATCATAACAATGCGCTATTACTTTTTGTGAATGCATTAGAAGGCCGCACTTATTTTATGATGTTGAGGGAAACTGCCATTCTTTAACGGCTCGTTGGAACATGTAATATAGTTGCTCGGTTTTTTTTATCTATCAAATGTCGCTATCTTCTGCAATTGTTCACAACTCCTAGAGGAGTACCAGACATTAATAAATGTGTTCCGCAGCTTGCACAACTGCCTCAAGTGACGGCAAAGCGAGCAGCTGATCCTGTGAAATGGCCGCCCATGCATTCCAGCTGAATTCTGCAAGATGCAGGACTCTCTTATGTTCATCATTGTGCTTCCAATAGGGCTGACGAAGCACACAAGGTCATCTCAGAAAAAGCACATGCTTCTAAGACAGTGGCTTTAAACATGCCTATGCATTAGCCTACATATCCACTGTGTACTCTACCGCCCACGTTGCTAGGCACCTGAAGGGAAATGTACTACATGACAGGCCGACAGCACACACACCAAGCCACTTAACAAAGTAGAAAAAGTAATGTGCAATGACCGGCTTCTGCTCTCCCTCCCTATGCCGTCCTCCACCTCATTGATTTCAAGGACCAAAGTTGCTCACTGCCACTGCTCTAATTCACCCTTTTAGCCCACAGTGGTTGTCCTTATTTCAGGGAACCCTCTACACACATTCTTCTTGTTTTTTATTAAAAGTATAGTACAGCTATATTAACACATAACCTTTTATATTTTAATAATCAAATCATAGCATGATTGCTTTACATGTCCATATGTCACCTTGTATGGCACAACAAATATGTATTACATTAATCTCTGACCATTAACCTGGTGCATAGTATTTCACTAGTACCTATGTCCATATCTACAGTTACATCATTTTGCAGGTAAATAGCTTAGCAATAGTAGGTGTTTTGTAGTTTCTATCTGCGTACCATCATAAAAACTGCTTACAATAATGGTTTCTCTCAACTTTTATTCTAACACCAATTTATTTCATAACTACATAATGACGACCCCGTGGGAAAAAGAAAAAAAAAAAAACAATAATACATCAAAACATAAAATGATTTTTGATAGATTATTAATTTATTCAATATTTTCAATAAATACTATATGTGTAAAAATACGAACGAATACGACCAAGATTGACAAACAAATGTAGCAATATATTTTGAAAGTACAGGCCAACGCACATTCTACACATAAACAATCATGTGTATCACATTCACTCTCTCACTTACTTGATTATATAATGTGCAAACTATCTTACACATTCTTTTTAACTTTCAGACTATTCCGTATATTGGATACACACTTATCTGAAATGGGAATGTACTGACTTTCCCAACATCTTTCCACCAATGTTTGTCAATATATACATAACTTTTAGGAAAAGATCTACATGTTTCGACTTTTCAATTTTCAATGTTTATTTTAGTACATTAACTCATTTTAATCTCTAGTTGCATTTCAGAAAAATAAAAATGGCAAATTTAAAGATATTTAGGCCAAAATAAGGTTTTCTTCCCCCTATGGAAAAGCCCCATGCAAAAGCAGGTAAAAAAGCAACTAAATGCGAAATATTTCAATATAGAGCGGTTCAAGAATAATTCTTGAAATTCTCCTTGTAGGGTGACTACCTAAATATGCTTCTCTTTGCATTTTTTATGGAACACTCTCTATACCACACCCTTTGATTTTATGATAATAACTTCTGGTATATGCCAGAAGTGTACCAGATTCAGTGCCATTAATTGTACTTTCTATGTACTGCATCCATGGCATGGACTGCCCACCCGACTGTGCCATTCTGTCCCGTAAGGCTTCTCTGTATTTGACCAGATCCGCAGAGACATATCCAGTACAATACTGGTTTTAGGGCTATTTCATTAGACATTCATTTTACTTGTTTCCAGGTGCGTAAAAGCATTTGGTCTACTTATAGGCAGTTGGAGCAGTTTTGAAAAAATGAATTTTTTCTAGTTGTGAGGCCAGACATTTTCACATGACCTCAGATTTCTGCCCTATAAGTAGCTGCTGCTTTTGCCTGCACTTTATACAGTTCTATGGCAGGTTTCACTGGACTACAACTATGGGCCGCATTAATGAAAAAGTGTGCATTTATCTCACAAGGGGCGCATGCCTGAGAAGGACAATGCGCAAGCCTGCAGGCAGAATATAAAATGTGCGCACCGCGTATTCATGAAATTGTTTGCGCAAAGTAAGCGTATCCGCAAGTCATGGCCGGAGCACCCCAGACACGCCCCCATGCAAAGCAAACACAGCCAGAACAGCCCCCTTTATGGGATGGGATCCCCCAGGCGTGAATAAATACACCCTTCAAGCAGTAAATGGAGTCCCCCACAAGCAGGCCTGCATCTCGGGGACTCTGCGCGTCATCCCCTGTAACTGTTATTGGCAACCTGACAACATGCGTATGATACTTCGTAACTCAGGTAAAACTCTGAAAATCTGCATGCAACCCCATACACTGTTCCTGAAACCCTGCTACACTGCGTACGCGCACGCCTAAGTCAGATTGGAACCACGGCTGTGTGCACGCACCCCTAAATCCGACATCCGATCTTATCTTTGCGTGCTGATTTTTATGCGCATGTGTCTGTATGCCTGCCTTCGGGTGGCAGTTTGTATGAGGGCTTGGCATGGCCATTTTCCTGCTGAGAGGTTGCGTGCTTGGATCCATGGATACATATCATTCCAAGCAATAGTGGGCATGCAATGGAATGCCTGCAGGCCATCCCACATAATGCCCACATTTTCCCTTGTTCTTCCTCATTTTCCAATTTCCACCCCCTAAACTGCTTCTGCGCATGCCACACCCACGCTCTGCGTTGTGTCTCACGCAAGGCACTTGGCCTCTCGCAGTGATATGCCGAGCCTGCGCAGAGTCCACACAAAGTACGAAAAAGAGCTGTGCATTCAATTCCGTGCATTGACAAATGGGATTTTGCACGCAGTTTGACACGCAAAGTCTTAATTTTCCATGCAACCACAGCCAGAACAGACCCCTTTATGGGATGGGATCCCCCAGGCGTGAATAGATGCACCCTTCAAGCAGTACATGGTGTCCCCCACAAGCAGGCCCGCATCTCGGGGACTCTGCGCGTCGTCCCCTGTAACTGTTATTGGCAACCTGACAACATGCGTATGATACTTCGTAACTCAGGTAAAACTCTGAAAATCTGCATGCAACCCCCATACACTGTTCCTGAAACCCTGCTACACTGCGTACGTGCACGCCTATGTCAGATTGGAAACACGGCTGTGTGCACGCACCGCTAAATCCGACACCCGATCTTATCTTTGCATGCTGATTTTTATGCGCATGTGTCTGTATGCCTGCCTTCGGGTGGCAGTTTGTATGAGGGCTTGGCATGGCCATTTCCCTGCTGAGAGGTTGCGTGCTTGGATCCATGGATACATATCATTCCAAGCAATAGTGGGCATGCAATGGAATGCCTGCAGGCCATCCCACATAATGCCCACATTTTCCCTTGTTCTTCCTCATTTTCCAATTTCCACCCCCTAAACTGCTTCTGCGCATGCCGCACCCACGCTCTGCGTTGTGTCTCACGCAAGGCACTTGGCCTCTCGCAGTGATATGCCGAGCCTGCGCAGAGTCCACACAAAGTACGAAAAAGAGCTGTGCATTCAATTCCGTGAATTGACAAATGGGATTTTGCACGCAGTTTGGCACGCAAAGTTTTAATTTTCCATGCAACCACAGCCAGAACAGACCCCTTTATGGGATGGGATCCCCCAGGCTTGAATAGATGCACCCTTCAAGCAGTACATGGTGTCCCCCACAAGCAGGCCCGCATCTCGGGGACTCTGCGCGTCGTCCCCTGTAACTGTTATTGGCAACCTGAAAACATGCGTATGATACTTCGTAACTCAGGTAAAACTCTGAAAATCTGCATACAACCCATGTACACTGTTCCTGCAACCCTGCTACACTGTGTATGCGCACGCCTACTTCAGATTGGAACCACGGCTGTGTGCACGCACTTCTAAAACCGGCACCCGATCTTATCTTTGCGTGCTGATTTTTATGCGCATGTGTCTGTACGCCTGCCTTCGGGTGGCAGTTTGTATGAGGGCTTGGCATGGCAATTTTTCTGCTCAGAGGTTGCGCGTTCGGATCCATGGATCCATATCGTTCCATGCAATAGTGGGCATGCAATGGAATGCCTGCAGGCCATCCCTCATAATGCCCACATTTTCCCTTGTTCTTCCTCATTTTCCAATTCCCCCCCCCAACCTGCTTAGGCGCATGCCACACCCATGCTCTGCGTTGTGTCTCACGCAAGGCACTTGGTCTCTCGCAGTGATATGCTGAGCCTGCGCAGAGTCCACACAAAGTACGTTAAAGAGTTGTGCATTTGATTCCGTGATTTGACAAATGGGATTTTGCACGCAGTTTGGCACGCAAAGTCCTGATTTTCCATGCAAAGGATTACATGAATCGGGGCCTGTGTCTGTAAGCAAACCTCAATATTGCCCCTCCATTCTGTTTAAGGGTTATTTGGGCTTTTTCTAGCTTGCTACACATTTGCAATCATCAGTGAGCCTTGTGCCCAGATAATCATACGCCTTTACTTGTTCCAGTCTCCTATCCTCAATATGAACATCTAGCCTTGGGAACCTTGAGCATTTGGGTAGAACACCATCACCTTTGTTTTCCCAATATTGACTTCCTTGCCCATTGCCTTGCACTTTTCCTTAAAGTCTGCCACTGATTAGTTGAGTCCAGACGGTGTTGTTGCGAACAAGATTGAATTGTCGGTGAAAGATATCCCAGGATTCTGTCACTACCTAATCTCAGCGGAAAGCGAGGGTTCTGGCTTCATCGCTATGAGTACGTCAATGATTTCATTAATGTAGATGAAAAACCGAGTCGGCACCAACACACATCCCTACCTGATGACTTCTTTCGAGTCTAAATGGTCTGGTCGTTTTGCCCCTGAGTACCCAGCAAACCACTCTTTTATTGTTGGCACACAATTGCTGTACTACACACAGCAAATCATCTGGGACCCCCTTGCTTTTGAGCACATCCCAGAGTATTACCATGGGGACCGCATCAGGCACCATTTTCAAATCGATGAAAACTGCGTAAAGGCAAACCTTTCTCAAAGTGACATATTTCTGGACAATTAAAGATAGACAGAACCCTTGATCCACTGTGGGGCTTCCTGTCTGAAATCCCGCCTGCAGGTGCATGGTACTATTCTTATTTGCTACCCATAGCTGGTGCAATACTTCCTAAGCAAATATCTTCCCTGTTGTATCTAATAATGAGAATGGGCGATAATTCACCATGTCCACTCTGCCCCCTTTTTTGTAGACGGGTACTATTTCCGCTCTTGTGCAGGAAATTGGTATTCTATTTGTTGAAATTATTGCATTTAAAGGACCTACGAGGAATGTCATCCAAATCACAGGCTCTGCCTTAAAAAAGATCAATAGAAATGTTACCAAGCCCTGCTGCCTTTCTCCCCTTCTGCAACCAGAGCATCTCACGGATTTCAATAATGGTACACATTCTATCTTCTGCTGAGCATGAGCCTACCTGCAAGGGTAGAGTAGAGTCATTCACAGGAAAATTCCTAGTCTCTTTATAGAGTCCCTCAAAGTGTTTGCACCACATATATAGTTATGCAACTATGTATAACAGAATCACTTGTTTCACCACTATCTTGAGCTACTCCCAGAAGGAAGCCAAGTTCCCTGTCTTCACTGCCTCCAGAAGGTTATCCCATTTCTGGCTTAAGAAGGCTTTATTTTTTCATTTATCAATTGTTTGTATTTAATCCTAAATTGCCATACAATGGGCCTCATTACGACCCTTGCGGTCCCGTAATGAAGGGTGCCGGTACGGGACCGGCACCCTTCATTACGGGAGCGCTGATTACGAGGTTCCCTTTGCGGGACTCGTTACAGACGTCTGGTAAAACCGGACGTCCTTTCCGGGTCCTGCGAGGGGAAGA